>NC_135577.1:85382500-85520000 GCF_965152235.1 Eretmochelys imbricata
TTTCTGAAGTACAGTCTATAGTACTTCACTTAAACTTCCATCTGAAAATCAGAACATTGTTATAGAAGGTGCCTAAAAGCAGCCAATGTGGTTAAGGTTGCAAAAGTGTTTCCATTATAATACCTGTTTTCACATGTTGATAATTTGCTTTTTAAAAAAACAAAAACCACCTTTAGGCTGACATTTTCCATTCCTGTTTTTTGCTCAAGGGTGATTTATTTGGGATAGTTGTATGAAATGGTCTTCATATGTTTCTGAGTTATGAGTGATTAGAGAAAAATGCAACTTTCCCATTGTAAAAAAGAGAAAACACACTTATTTGAATGGGGCACAACAAACTTGCTGAAGCATGACACTTGGACCTTGGTATGTAGAGAGTCCCCATTGAGAACTAGTATCTTTCCTTGGCTTGAATGGAAAAATTGTACGATTGAACAATCACTTTTGATCACATCCAGTAGGCATCAGCTAAGATTTTAGCAGTGCTTATTGACTCTTAGGCATGGTGTTATGCATTTGCCGCTTCCTGGCCTGATGCAGGAGACCATCAGATGCGGGGTCGGCTGCTCTTATGCAACTGCTGGATTAATTTGTGTAATAAGGAAGATTGTAACTTCTCACTGACCCACTTTCAACAAATCCTCTGTAGACGGCATCAGGAAAAGGAAAAAATATCAGGCAGAATCAAGGAATGATATGATTTTAGAGTCTTGCTTTGAGGCTTTCTGTAATCTACTAACTCTAGGTTTTCACTTAAATACGATCTCTTTTTCCATTGAAATGATACAGCTATAGCAATATCCAGCTGCATGGCAGAAAGCTCTTGCCAGCCAAATGATACAAGTGGCAAGTGTGAGATCTTACTCCTCTACTAGCCAGTTCATTTCAGTAAGTGGTAAACTTCTAAGCCTAAGTAGAACTATTTAAATACTAACAGTGTCACACAAAGCAATTTGGTTTAAAAAAAAATACTTTAACACCTCAGTGAGTTCCCTTGCAATGCTGCCCTCAGACAAACTGAATGGACATCTCTGTTAAAATTTCAAAACCCTCCTCCCTTACAGTTAAGGTCTGAGACCTCGAAATATAGATCTTTGACACCATCAGAGGTTCTCCAGCAAAGTCAGGGAAGTAAAGACTTGATATGCTTGATATTTCTAGGATTAAAAACAAGAAGATTAAAAGTGGGGGAAATTGTTTAGGACTTTTTTGAATTATGAAGAAGCATAAAAGGGCACAAGCCTTTGTTTTTTGACTCCTTTGGCATTTTTAATATATTCCTGTTCATGGCATGAAACAAAATAATTCACAGCGTGGCTAAGTTAAACTTGTTGTTGAAACCTTAATGTTTGCATTTCCTGACTTTTTTTTATAGTTTAATCAACCAGTCTTAGTGTTGCACTGACAGTTTTTTGTATTTAATGGAATTTAGGTCATAGGCCATATCCTACACCTCTGTAGTAAAAGCCATGGGAGAAGAAGGGATAGATATCCCAAGAACTCTGAGACATTCATCTCTCTGAGTTTTTATGGAATGCTACCCTCAGAGGGGGAGGCAGGGGGACATGACCTCCAAACCATGCCTTGTGGAAAGAAAAGGTGTAACCCCATCATGGATTAGTTCCACTATAGTTATAGCTGCCTCCCATGGCAGTAGGACTTCCTAAGAAGCATTGCCATGACAGCTTCATTATTTCCAGGCTCAGAGGTAAGAACACCATAGGAATCCATTGCTCTTCTTTCCCTGTCCTTTCTCAATATGGAGAGCTTCAACCCAAAGCTCTGGGGCTTAGGTATGTATTCTTGCTTGCAGTTCTGTAGCTACACTGCTATTTTTATTACGCTAGCTCGATCAGAGTTAGTGTGGATATGTCTACCTGAACTGGAAATTACACCTTCCAGCTCCAGTACGGACATATCTTAAGACTTACAACCACACATAACTTACACCCTACCTTGGCCCAATATGCTTAACAGATTGGAAGTGGGATGGGCTACTTTAACTTTTTCATCTTTTGCATCCTCTTGTTAGTTGCTTTTCCTGTTGCACCCTTCTCCTCCAGTTCCTCAGTGCCTGATTCTCCTCTCACAATGGCTGTACACCAGTCTCATGACATTGACTTCAGTGGCATTACTCCTGATTTACATCAGGGTGAGAGAAGAATTTAAACTCATACAACGTTCAGAATGTAGAATGTATTTAAACTCAGTAGGCCAAATTCAGGGGTGATGTGTCAGGGGGAAAGAGTGCAAGTTCCACCTAGGTAAGTGCATACAAGTCTGAGGCCCTTTCAGCACGTCTGTTATGTTGACACAGACTCCTTCATGGTCAGTTTCTGATATCAGTTACACCAGTGTAAATTTAGGATAACTCCACTGATTTCAGTTGAATTACTAGAGTCTTACACTGGTGTAAACAAGGTCAGAATCTGGCCCCAGTTGAGTCTGAGAGACATATCCTGGTCTTTTGTATCACTCTGATGGCATAAAGGGACCACAGCACTTCCCTATCAAGAATTTCAAGTGGGATGGAATCCCTGGAGGGAATAGGCCTGGCATAGTTGGCCCTTTAGCGCCTAGGCTCATAGCCCCTGATGTAAGGGGCATGGCTGGGGAAGGGTGCGTACCAGTGTCGCTATGCTTTTGCAGTTCCCTACTTGACATAACAGTTATTAGTTGTCATGAATAATGCCTAGCCAGTCACAGAACTGAGGGAGCATAAAAGTGGCCTAAAGATACTTTCCCCCCTCTGGTTCTCCACTTAATGCAGCTCAGCAGTAGGGGAAAAGCCAGAGTCTAAGAGAATCCACAAGTTAGTGTAAATTACTTGCCAAGGAGATGAAAGTAGGTATAAATTACACCAGCGTAGACTCCCTTAGAATTACCAGTTAATTTGGCCCTAAGTATTTTTCTTGATTGAATTGATTTTTATTCTCATACTACGCTTACTTTGTACGGAAAATTCTGTCAAAAACTCTCTAGCACTAAATGGCAAAAATTGAACCATATGTTTATTCCCTTTCTGCAAACATCATTCCCTTGTAAGGAGTTGATTTGAAGGTACTCTAATATGTGTTGTGATGCCTATTCAAATCTGTAAACATGATGACAATAAGGAATGTCAAAAAAATGTTGAAGACCTGTTTGGTAATTTATTTCAAAAACAGCATGAATATGAAATTCTTGTTCTTTGACAGGTGAATTATTTACTGCCCAGTGTAGTTTTCTGAAATAGCTGAAGTTTTCTGTCAGTGAGATGAATTTAGAAGTCAGGCAAGGGAAAACCATCTTACTAACCCTGCATCCAACCCCATTCCCTAGGAAGTCTGACTGTATCTACAGCACTTTCTGCTGTACTGCAAATGTCAAACAGAAGGTATAATGGATTTAATATTAGTGCAGGCCAAGGTGTTGAGGGAGCTGTTAATAATGTCACTCCAGTTATTGATCTGAAGCCTTTAGAAATCAAAGAAAAGTTAGAGATCCCCAGTTGGGGAAGGGCACAACAGTGACTGGTTTTTATTGCCAGTATATTTCTACATATATACTACTGTCTTTCTGGAATTATGTGATCACCATTAATCTTGAGAGATTTTTGGAATCATTATGTGATAAGATAATATCAGAGTGACTTGCATGCATGCTAACACTAAAAGTCATGGCATGCTCGTATTCTAGCAGAGGGCCAGCTTTATAAAAAAATAAGTATAAACATGATGGCAACAACATTAATACAAATATTCAGATGGTTAAAAAATTGCATTTGCTCTGAGGCTGTTACTGATGATGTTTGGTTGGTAGAATTTAACTCTTCTTAGAAATACTCTAGTTTCATTAGTCTCTCTACCTGGAATCTGTATGCCAAATGTCATTATAGGCCAAGTTTAGCCCTGATAGAAACAGGTATAACACAGTTACATCTGCTTACTTCAGGGTTGAATTTGTCCCCAAGATTAGATTGCTGCATTAGATTCTTTTTTTATATTTAAACCTAAAGGATTAAAATGTAGTGCCGGGTTTAAAATAGAAATTGGTTCCTGTACTTACAATTAGTGCACCTTCTCTTCTCCCCCAGTCCAATTTTTCAATCTGAAGGGCAGTTTATAGGCTATGAAACCCCTGCTTTCCATAGTCCTTAACTAATAAATGAAATTAAAATGTGTAATTTATGTTGACTGTCTATCAAACTGTAAACACACATATTCCTTTCCATATTTATACAATGTAAGCAAAGATAAATCCATCAGACAACTCACAACAGCTATCTCTGATGGATTGAATATGAAATTTGTCTCTACCACAGCTACAACATAAAACAAATACAGTATATAGCAGCATAAGCTATTCTCAGTTCCAATAATATTTGTGTGTGGTTACGGTGTATACATACACATATAGTAAATACACACATTAACTATGGATATACCTATCTTAATAATATTTATTCTCTCCAAGTGAAAAGGAGTTATAAACTGGTTCCAAGAGTGCATGTATAGGAGAAAGTCTTCCATTGGTTTAAAGCACACGCAGTTACCTTTGATTTTGATTGATCACACGAACATATCCAGAGACAGAACTCATCTTAGGGTCAAATTCTGTTACCCCTTCCATGAGTCCACAACAGAACAGCTGGGAGGTGCTGAACAGCACAGCTCTGTGCATGGTCCTTTCTGGGAAGAGCAGGGTAGGCCTGGAGGAGCAGTGACTATGGGTCATCTGTTCTACTACTCTTCTCCCCCAAGCGGAGAGAGAGGCAAAAGAGCCACTAGGCTGGAGTACTGAAGCAGAGCATGGTGCGGTGAGAGGCATGACTCCTTTATCTCCACTGAGTTCCCCTGCGTCCGCTGCTTGAGCTGGGTGCTGGGGGCAGGGTTTTAGCCTTAATAATTATATATCTCTAATTGTGCTAGTACAGTGTGTTCCTAATAGAATTAGAGGATCATAAAAATTAAGACTTACCTGATCTTCCTGGACATTCCCCTTCTTATGTGGGCTTGTTCCCTATTGTATATTATCTAGTTTGTTCAGTATAGTTTTAGACATCCCATTTGTGGCTCTGCCACTTATTTGGGAAGATAATTCCACAATATAAGTTGCATCTAATAATCAACCTATGTTTTTTTTTTCTTAATGTTACATGCTCCCCTCAAAAAATTCCTCTCAGTCCTTAGTATATAGTGCATCCCCACTGAATTTTGTAGGTAGTTACGTGCCACCATGTTCATTTTAAATCTTTCCTCATAAACCTTTTATGTCTGCATTTCCCACAATTTCTTTTGTTGCTCTTCCCTAAATAAAGTCCTTCCACTTTGACTATTGCTTTCTGGTGCTGATGTTTATCTCTGAAGGCAATATTTAAGCTTTGTATAAAGAGAGAATCTTTCCCACTCTCTGATGTGATGGTTCTGTGTGCATATAGTCCAAAATCACCTTGGGTTTTTTTTCTCCTGCCATACTGTGTTGCAAACTCACATCCAGTCTGCTGGCTACTATCACCCCCTAGATATCTTTTAGCTTTACTGCTTTCCAGGTTTTTTCCCCTATATCTTCCTATTCCTGCTGTGTAATATCTTGTAATTTTCCAAGTTCAATTCCATTTTATTATTTCTTGTCTATATATTCTAACTTTTGTAAATTTCTCCTATTGTAATTTAGTTTTAAAATCTGTTTGATGTAGCTGATGGAAGACTACTGCTGAAATTTTAAAGAACATTTTTTGTAATAGATAAAAATATATTTTCATTTCACAATCTTTCTTACATTGTTGAAAAAGGTGAGTATGGTGCTAATATAAACCAATTTGTCTAATCAAAGTTGATGGCGTTTTTTAGTGAAATATTGTGTCACAAAAGCAGTCTTTACATGTATTTACTCCTATTAAGTCTGAAGTAATAAAGATAGAAAATTATTACATTTTTTAAAACCCACTTATCAGGTGGTTCTTCTGTTCCTCGGTAACATATGATTTTACTCCACCATATCTAATCCCTGATCTGTCGTGATAATATTGCTCCTATGTAAAGATCTCTATTTCCAGTTGTTAGTGCTTTCCCAAGCAGTTTGTCTCATTTAATCCTTGTTTTTTAATTATACATAGTAAGTGACAACTATGAATGAGGGACTTAATGAATGAGGGAGGCAACCTAGTGACAGAGGATGTGGAAAAAGCTAATGTACTCAATGCTTTTTTTGTCTCTGTCTTCACGAACAAGGTCAGCTCCCAGACTGCTGCGCTGGGCATCACAACATGGGGAATAGATGGCCAGCCTTCTGTGGAGAAAGAGGTGGTTAGGGACTATTTAGAAAAGCTGAACGTGCCCAAGTCCATGGGGCCGGACGAGTTGCATCCGAGAGTGCTAAAGGAATTGGCGGCTGTGATTGCAGAGCCATTGGCCATTATCTTTGAAAACTCGTGGCGAACGGGGGAAGTCCCAGATGACTGGAAAAAGGCTAATGTAGTGCCAATCTTTAAAAAAGGGAAGAAGGAGGATCCTGGGAACTAGGCCAGTCAGCCTCACCTCAGTCCCCGGAAAAATCATGGAGCAGGTCCTCAAAGAATCAATCCTGAAGCACTTACATGAGAGGGAAGTGATCAGGAACAGTCAGCATGGATTCACCAAGGGAAGGTCATGCCTGACTAATCTAATCGCCTTCTATGATGAGATTACTGGTTCTGTGGATGAAGGGAAAGCAGTGGATGTATTGTTTCTTGACTTTAGCAAAGATTTTGACATGGTCTCCCACAGTATTCTTGTCAGCAAGTTAAAGAAGTATGCGCTGGATGAATGCACTATAAGGTGGGTAGAAAGTTGGCTAGATTGTCGGGCTCAACGGGTAGTGATCAATGGCTCCATGTCTAGTGGGCAGCCGGTGGCAAGTGGAATGCCCCAGAGGTCAGTCCTGGGGCCGGTTTTGTTCAATATCTTCATAAATGATCTGGAGGATGGTGTGGATTGCACTCTCAGCAAATTTGCGGATGATACTAAACTCGGAGGAGTGGTAGATACGCTGGAGGGCAGGGATAGGATACAGAGGGACCTAGACTAATTGGAGCATTGGGCTGAAAGAAATCTGATGAGGTTCAATAAGGATAAGTGCAGGGTCCTGCACTTAGGATGGAAGAATCCAATGCACCGCTACAGACTAGGGACCGAATGGCTAGGCAGCAGTTCTGCGGAAAAGGACCTAGGGGTGACAGTGGACGAGAAGCTGGATATGAGTCAGCAGTGTGCCCTTGTTGCCAAGAAGGCCAATGGCATTTTGGGATGTATAAGTAGGGGCATAGCAAGCTGATCGAGGGACGTGATCGTCCCCCTCTATTCGACATTGGTGAGGCCTCATCTGGAGTACTGTGTCCAGTTTTGGGCCCCACACTACAAGAAGGATGTGGATAAATTGGAGAGAGTCCAGCAAAGGGCAACAAAAATGATTAGGGGTCTGGAACACATGACTTATGAGGAGAGGCTGAGGGAACTGGGATTGTTTAGTCTGCAGAAGAGAAGAATGAGGGGGGATTTGATAGCTGCTTTCAACTACCTGAGAGGTGGTTCCAGAGAGGATGGTTCTAGACTATTCTCAGTGGTAGAAGAGGACAAGACAAGGAGTAATGGTCTCAAGTTGCAGTGGGAGAGGTTTAGGTTGGATATTAGGAAAAACTTTTTCACTAGGAGGGTGGTGAAACACTGGAATGCGTTACCTAGGGAGGTGGTAGAATCTCCTTCCTTAGAAGTTTTCAAGGTCAGGCTTGACAAAGCCCTGGCTGGGATGATTTAATTGGGGATTGGTCCTGCTTTGAGCAGGGGGTTGGACTAGATGACCTCCTGAGGTCCCTTCCAAGCCTTATATTCTATGATTCTATGGATAACTGGCCCAATTTACCGTTCACCTCCACCTCATGCAGTCATTTACATTAGTGCAAAGTAGATGTAAAACACTGTCTTTCCAATTTGTTACATTTTACAACCACTTTTCACTCATGTAAATAGTTCCACCAGGTGCAAGCCCATGATTAATTAATTCAAATGCTTGTTTTCCATGAGTCTCCTGTACTGCAGAGTCCTGAAGAGTCTACACACATGCACACACTCTAGCAGTGTTTTACAATTTAGTTATCATATCTCCAGGCCTACCAGGGCAACTACTCTCCATCTTTCTGCTCTGTGTTTGTACAGTGCCTAGCACATTGAGGTCCTGGTTCATGACTGAGGCTGCTAAGTGCTACTGCAATATAAATAATAATAATATCAATCTACACTGGTGGCTCTGATGAGACTTAGGGCAGGTCTACACTATTGCTTAAGTCAATCTAACTTGTTTCGCTATGGGACGTGAAAAAGCCTTCCCCCACCCCCTCACCTCCAGAGCGACACAAGTTACAGCGACCTAAGCGCTGTCCACACCAGTGCTATGTCGGTGGGAGATACTCTCCCGCCAACATAGCTTCCATCTCTCATGGAGGTGTAGTAATTATGCCAACAGGAGAGCACTCACCTGTCAGCATAGAACATCTTCACCAGACATGCTACAGCGGTGCAGCTGCATCAATGCAGCTGTGCCGATGTAGCGCTTCTAGTGTAGATGTGCCCTTACTTTGCAGACACTCAATGCTACCACGCCTTAATCAGGTGGCGGGATTGCAACTGAGCAGCGAGAATCCACTCCCTCTCCGGGATGAGTAGATAACAACATAATGTGAGAATGTGGCAGGATAGAAACAGGAGTATTAATGCAGCCCATTATATGTGTTTAAGACTAAAAAATTATTTCATTAACTATAACTTACAAAAGTACTTTACATTGAACTGTTGTGTAGAATGTTGAATTAAAAACCATGGTTGTGCTATAATCAGCATCACAGAGCGTTCTTATTTAAAGTGAATTTTCTGCTGATGAAAGGTGCCAGATGGGGACAGCCCTGGGGACTGAAATTGTTTATTTATCAATGGAACATGTACAACATGGGCAGTAGCAGCGCAGACTTCCCCATGCTGCCTTACCACTGTTTCTTAGACTTGACCTAGACTCGAGTGATGATAACTTGGGGTGAGAAAGTTGTTCAGTTTTACTGCCCACCTAAACTCTGGCCACTCTCTCTTGCAACTGTCAACAAGCACGTGAATCAATGCCCACTGTGATTATGGTTTTTGGTGATATGGATACTTGTTCTTTAGGAGCAAGCCTGAGATGACCAGGCCACCAAATGATCTCTCGACTTTCAGTAACTCCTAACCTGGACTAGATTTTAATCAGTGACTTAGATATGAAAGGTTTAGTATCCTGTTACCTTTCCCCTGAGATATTTAGTCTCCCTGTGATAGGAAATCCTGTCATTCCAAGTACAATAGCACCATTTACTGTGCCATTTAAAAAAAATGCAATCACCAGTCTTTTGTAAGAATGTTTCTAAAGCGGTGAGACACTTTTCCCCAAGCCAGAAACAAGGGTCGGTAAGAGACATTTGAAAAGAAGACACATAGAGCAAAAATAATATTCCAAACATTTACCAAATGTACTTAAACATAATATACTGCATACATATATTTAATAAGTCTGCATAGTTTATAATTCTATTTAAAAATAATTAATTTTAGCTTAAGGTTTGTATTAAAAAGGGTTGATAAAACCGATGAATTTTTCAGCTTGTTTTCAAGTGTCATAAATAAATGACTTCAGTGTCCCACAAGACAAATGTTCTTTAATCATCTAATGCATTCATTTATCCTAAGCCTTAACTTTAGTCCTAAATTAAGTCTGTTGCAAAAACATAACTTCATCTAAAAACACCCATCAATCCTACGTTATTCTGATAAGCACATTTAAAAAATAGACACAGTCAGACAGTTGTCAGTCTGGTTGAAGTTCTGTCCCATTTAAAAGTTGTTCACTAACAGGCATGTTTCGTGCACATACTACTAATTTCCCATTTCACTATACAATTCTGGGTTTTTAGATTTCTAGTGGAATTATTTTCCCCATTTACTTTGGCTCACTAAGATCAAAATGCACATCAGGCAAATCATAATCCTCAATTTGGAGCCAATTATTTTTATTTTAATATTTTAAAAAAAATATTAAAATCTATTATGCTTAAATTTGCATTAAAGTTTAAGTATATGTTTAGCAAAGCCTGTGTCATATCTTCATGCTAATTTTTTTCATCATTGCCTTCATAACGTGTTCAGGAATCAAACATTTTTGTGGTTATACATGAGCTAGGAAGCACCAAACAAAAAGTTTGTAATATCTAAACATACACAGTACACACGAAGCAAGATACTTTGCTAACACAGCCACTTACTGCAGTGTAGAACAAGTAAAAGGAGCGTGAGAGGTGTATGAGAGACTTTTTATAGCGCCTATCCACCATAATTCAGAATTAATGCAGACTTCCTTCACTTTAAACAATACTTTGTAAGAGCCAGGACTAAGACAGTATTCACATTTTTTTTCCCACTGGCCTCTTTGGAGCTGCAAAAAAACTACTATTGACTTATTTGGGATTTTTTTCTCACTAGGGCTTTAAAATTCTAAAGAACAGATAAGAGCAAACAGCAAATAACTGGATTTAGAATAAACTCAGAAATTATCACTAACGCCCTTCCTCTGCCACAATTTGTCAAATCTGCTGATAGGAAACAAATTCTATTCATAAAGATTTTATTTTTGGGGGCCCTCTTGTGATTTGGTAGCAATTCAATTATAGTTTTGTGAGATAGTGAGCCCGGAGAGGGAATCCAGACTGACAAGAAATATGACAGGACAGTTACAGAGTGTTTATGCAATTAAACTTTCACTGACAATACCTGTGGAATGATGAATGCGTGGGCGGAGGTATGTGTGCACAAGCAATGCCCCGCAAGTATTGCACATTTTTCATTATTATACAACTGCTCAGATCTTTCAAAAATAGCCTGAAGTGAGGTGGAAAAGAGAGTGCTGTTCTGCAGCATGTTAACCAAATGCTTTTTTTTTTTTTTTTTTTTGAATGGGTCTTGATGTGCTAGGTGATAAAAGAACATCTATTTTAGAGAAATGTTTCGAGAAGATTAAGATTTACTCTGAGTTTGACACATATTAATTTTGGATCCTTAAAAAGGTTTTATTCTTTTTCTATCTGCAACTTTATATCATTTCCAAACTGATAGAATATTGCATAATTAAACTGCAAGGTTATTCATTTTATGTATACAGGAGCAAAGGGCACTATAAAAGTAAGATTTTACTGATTGTAGATTAAGAAAGAAAGGAGAAATTTAAAAGCCTTTTGTAGAGAACCACAAAAGCTTACAGACTAGATTAATATGGTTGGTCGTAGTCTGTATTATAGTGTGTCTTCCAAGGATGTATGAAATCCGAAGGCTTATTTCAAAGGTTCTAAAATATTATGCTGAGTTTTCTAGGTTCTTGCAGTAGCTATTTGCACTTTTCATGTGAAATTGCTAGTTTGTAGTTTGTTTTTGATTTTTAAAACTTACTTTTAAAGTAGGTTGACCTGGGCTGCTCTCTTTCTTGAAAGCCTAAGTAGAGCACTAAGTTAATTCAAGCAAAATTCATCTTTTTCAAAAATGGCTCTACACTAAAGAAAAAGGAACAACTGTAATGTAAATTCTTGCACACAGGGCAAATACAGTGATAGCTAGTGGCTTTGGGTTTATATAGACATTATTTTAAATAGCATAATTGACAATAGAAATCCAAAATGAGTAAGTTCAATGGTAGATTTGTATACAGTGAACATTTGGGGCAGTATCCTGAATCATGCCCAGGACTTGAAACTGTCATTGACTTCGTAGATCAGTGGCTCTCAACCTTTCCAGACTACTGTACTCCTTTCAGGAGTCTGATTTGTCTTGCGTACCCCAAGTTTCACCTCACTTAAAAACTACTTGCTCAGGTTTTGACTTCTTATTACTTGAATATAAATCACTAACAATGAGTAAAAGCTGCTTCATATTCATTCATGCTTACCAAGTCTTCTTAAAATTGAAATCCATTTAAAATAATGAACATCTGAGCTAAAAGGTTGCTTCTAGCAGTAAACTCTTCTGCTGTTTTGTGATTTCAGTGGATATATATTTATGCTAGATGGTAAACAGAAACATGAAATTTCATCAGTCACCTTTTTTTGTACTCCGACAATTATCTTGTGGAGAAAAGATCCTGAAGTTTAACCCCTTCCTTCAGGAGACACTTGTCCTTATATTGCAAAGTCCCATAGTAAGAACCAGTGAGGACCACTTTCACCTTAGCCCTCATAGGTGTCTGACTTATAAACAGGCTTCTGTGTTATTTTCAAAGGCATGATGTTGTTAACCAGGCTTTCATGCAGAAGATACAATATCAGGGCTTAAGGAAGTCAGCCTTAGAACCAAAGCTAATATTAAAAAAAATCAGTTTTTTCCAAGATGCAATTTCTAATACCCATGAAAATAGATAGCAAAATAAATAAATAAATCTTGTTTTCACATTACTGAGGTGTTAAAATTACATGGTGGGGTTCCTTTATTTTCAAAAACCAAACCTAATCCTGTTAATTCAGAGTGAATAACAAACAGGACTAAGACTTTTTCCCAAGTTGTTACATTTATTCAACCTGCTTGTGTTTTGTTCTTCATCATAATTATTTCCAAGTCAAATCTACGCTGATTTCCTTGCGGACCCGCGTACCTCTGACTAACTTAAAGAATTGAGCTGGGATAATTCACACTATTCCTCGGGGGTCATGTTCTCTGTTTTTTTTCAAGGACATTTTTATTACAAAGCTGATGAAATTTGCATATTAATTCATTTCTTTCAATTTTTTAAGATTAAATGTTGTCAACATGTATCAGTGCAAGGCTCTGACAGTGCTGATGAAATGGGTCAGTCAAGCTTGAACATTTAGAGTAATGCAGCCATCTGCAACCCCCAAGCCCCTTGTGTAGTTTAGTGCTACCATTGCAACTTGATTAAAAAAAAAAGTTTTATTCAATGCAGGATATTAAAACATTATCTGTGAAATGATATGTGTTACTCTTGCCATTTACAGGGAAAGTATATTTGACAGCAAAATGGATCTAAGGATCTCCTTGCTGACTTAGAGTTAGTGCTTTGTCAGTCTTAATTAAACTCCGATAGGCAAAGTTAAAAATAAAAAGTTTCTTTCAGTACCAGCATTTGGAAGCTATTAAACAGGGCTTAATGTTCCCCCCCACACCCCCAGGCTGTATTTTTACTGTTTGAAAAGCAGCGTTATTTACAGGAAGGAATTGCCTAAATCCTTATTTCTCAGGGGCCTTAGAAAGCAGTAGAATTCCTCTGAAAACGTCTAGGCTTAATAGAATCATAGAAATTAGAAATGGAAAAGACCTATTAGGTCAGCTTATCCATCCCCCTGTTAGTGCAGCATAGTTCCCTACAGTATTACTATATTACAGTTAATAATCATGGGTTTTGATCTACTATTTCTGTACCTCTTATGAAACTGTGTGCAACACAGTTGGGGTTGTGCTCTGGTTATAGTCATTTTCATCTCCATCAATGTAACTCTCTAATGTTTTTCAAATGCAATGTATATAGAGATTCAGCAATATCTTCACTTTTCTTTAAATTCATGTACATTTCACTCATTTAGGGCCAGATTCAACCACACTCACTGATGAATAGATTTCATAGATTCCAAAGCCAAGAACGGACCATTGTGATCGTCTAGTCTGACCTCCTGTATAACATAGGCCATAAAATTTCTTCGAAATAATTGCTAGAGCAGCATATCTTTTAGAAAAACATCCATTATTGATTTTAAAATGGTCAGTGTTGGAGAATCCACTATGACTCTGGTTCCAATGGCTAATTACTCTTACTGTTAAAAATATATGCCTTCCAGTCTGAATTTGTCTAGCTTCACCTTCCAGCCATTGGATCGCTTTATACCTTTCTCTGCTAGTTTGAAGAGCCCATTGTGAAATATTTGTTTCCCACATAGATACTTCTGGACAGTAATCAAGTCACCCCTTAACCTTCTCTTTGTTAAACTAAATAGATTGAACTCCTTCAATCTATCACTATTATACATGTTTTCTAATCTTTACCCATTCTCATGGCTCTTCTCTGAACCCTCTCCAATTTATCAACATGCATCTTGAATTATGGGCACCAGAACTGGACACAGTATTCCAGCAGTGGTCACACCAGTGCCAAATATAGAGGTAAAATAACCTCTCTACTCTTACGCAAGATTCCTAGGTTTATGTATCCCTGGATTGCATTAGCTCTTTTGGCCATAGGATCATATTCGGAGCTCATGTTCAGCTGATTATCCCCCACAACCTCCAAATCTTTTTTCACAGTCATTGATTCTGAGGATAGAATCCCCCATCATATAAGTATAGCCTGCATTCTTTGTTCCTACATATAAACATTTACATTTAGCCGTATTAAAATACATATTGTTTTCTTGCTCCCAGTTTACCACACAATCCAGATTGCTCTGAATCAGTGACCTGTTATCG
Organism: Eretmochelys imbricata; assembly: GCF_965152235.1. NCBI lineage: Eukaryota > Metazoa > Chordata > Testudines > Cheloniidae > Eretmochelys > Eretmochelys imbricata. The sequence continues at coordinate 85,396,990 of NC_135577.1, forward strand.
TCATTATTTACCATTCCCCCAATTTTTGTGTCATCTGCAAACTTTATCAGGGATGATTTTATGTTTTCTTCCAGGTAATTGATAAAAATGTTAAATAGTGTAGGGCCAAGAACCAATCCCTGAGTGTCCTCCCTTGAAACAGACCTGCTCGATAATGATTCCCTGTTTACAGTCCTATTTTGAGACCTATCAGTAAGCCAGTTTTTAGTCCATTTAATGTATGCCATCTTAATTTTATATTGTTCTAGTTTTTTAGTCAAAATGTCATGCGTACCAAGTCAAACGCCTTACAGAAGTCTAAGCCTATTACATCAACACTATTATCTTTATCACCAACATTGTAGTCTCATCAACAAAAGATACCAAGTTAGTTTGACAGAATCTGTTTTCCATAAATCCATGTTGATTTGCATTAAGTATGTTATATTCCTTTAATTTCTTTATGAATCAAGTCCCGTATCAGCCGCTTCATTATTCTGCTCAGAATCAATGTCAAGCTGTAATTAGCCTGGTCCTCCCATTTACCCTTTTTAAAAATTAGCACAACATTAGCTTTCTTCCAGTCTTCTAGAACTTCCCCAGTACTCCAAGACTTATTGAAAATCAACATTAACAGTCCAGTGAGCACCTCAGAGAGCTCTTTTAAAGCTCTTAGATGCAAGTTGTCCTGACCTGCAGACTTTGAAGTGTCTAACTTTAGTAATTTCTGTTTAATAGCAGACATACTAGCAGAATGGAAAGAGTATTATCATTGCCATATGATGAGACTATATCATCTGTTTTTCCCTAAATACAAAACAGAAATATTTATTGAACACTTCTGCCTTTTCTGCATTATTATTGATAATTCTACCATTTTCATCTAATAATGGACCAATACAATTGTCAGGATTCTTTTGGTTCCTAACATATTTTAAAAACTCCTTATTTTCCTTAACTCTGGTGGCCATAGATTTCTCATTGTGTCCCTTTGCTTCCCTTATCAAGTTCCTACAATGCCTAATTTCTGATTTATAATCATTACTATCAACTTCCCCTTTCTTCCATTTGTTACATATATTTATATTTTTATAGCTACCTTCACTTCCCCTCTAAAGCAGGTCAGTTTTTTAACCAATACTTCCATCTTCCTGGATTGTGGCTTTTTAGGCATCTAGTAAGGTGTTCTTAAATTATTCTGAGTTTTTATTCACATTTTTCTGATTACATTCTTCCTCCCAGCTGATTTGGCTCATAATTGTTTTCAACTTTGTGAAATTGGCCCTATTAAAGCACCAAGTGTGTGTGTGTGTGTGGGGGGGTATTATTTGTCTGGACTTTATTCTGCTTGCACATTATAAATATGATCAAGTCATGATCACTTGTACCTAAGCTACCATTAACTTTTAGTTCTGTAACCAGTTTCTCTTTATTTGTTAAAACAACGTCTAATAAAGCATTTCCCTTTTTATGACTGGATTACATTTTTGAGTTAGGAAATTGTTATCTATAATGTTTAGAAATTCCAAGGATGTTTTAGTACTGGCAGCTGAGATCCTCCAAATAGAAATCCCTCATAACCACACAGGTTTTTCCCTACATATTACATGGGTGTATAGGAAGGCTGTAGTGTGATTTGGCGGTCTCTAGCAGACACCAATTAGTACCTCATCTTGTGCTTTATCTATTAGGGTGTTTGGTCCATAAGCACTGAAGCCATTTTTGACCAAGAGTACCACTCCCCCTCCCTTTTTGTCCACTTGATTCTTCCTGGATTTTAACCATTGATTTTAACATTCCAGTTGTGCAAATCATCCCACCAGGTTTCATTAATACCAGCTAAATCGAGTTTATGCTCATAAATGAGCAAGTCCTATTCGTCCTCCCCTCTATTCTAGCCGGCTTGTCCCCAGGGAGATTGGTTGCCCTTCCACTGAAGTGTAGGCCATGCAAACCATACAGCCTCCTTTCCTGTAGAAGGTGGACCAATGTTCCACAGAATTCTTCACTCTATACTACTTACCTAGCAAATGGGCCACTTTCAGAATCTTCTTCCTTTGCTCATGGGACAGGAAGGATCTCAGAGAAGAAATTCAACAAGTAATCCCATTCATTTCAATGCATATATCTACACTACAATTAGATACCTACAGCTGACTCAGGCTAAGGGGCTGTTTAAATACAGTGTAGAATTCCGGGCTCGGAGTGAGTCTGGGCTCTAGGACCCTGATAGGTGGGAGGGTCCCAGAGCTTAGGATGCAGCCTGAGCCCAGAAATCTACACTGAAAGTAAACAGGCCTGCAGCCCAAGCCCTCCACAAGCCCAAGTCAGCTGACAGGGGCTAGCCACAGGTTTTTTAATTGCAGAGTATACATACCCCATGAGACTGATATACAGTGGACCAGATCTTCAACTGATGTAAATCAGCATAGCTCCATTGACCTTAAAGTTGCTAAGCCAGCTGAGGATCTGGCCCTCTAGTTTTTGAAATTAATAGGACTTCTCATGGCATAAGGGTAGCAGAATCTGGCCCATAATGCCTAAAACAGTGTTAACTCAAAGGAGAGACAAGTTTCAGATACAACCTTGTTTCTCTGTAATCACCACTACAGCTTAATCCATTGATTTATTTATGATAGAAATGTCTTCTGGTCTTAGATGTCCTCATAATTGCTACTTGTGATATTCCTAACAATGTACAGTATCCTTAATTGGACAAAGAACTGATATCTTGGCTTTCAGATGTAAAGATTACCTCCTATCTCCAATATAAGTACAAACTACGAGTTCTAATCATACAGCTGATCAAGAGAAGACAATCCAAAGTCATTGTGTGGGCAGTTTTGCTATTCAGCTATTATATTTCTAGGTTGTCATCTTGGGTAGTTTTATGTTGTAGTAGCCTAATATATTTCAAAATTCAAGTTTATTTCAGTGAATGCAAGAGTGTATCAATCACATTAAAGAGTGTGACTGATATTCTAGGGAAATTATGTTTACAGTATTTACAATCTGCATGTTTTGCATTTTGGGTAGTGAGAAAGATTTAGAAAATATAATTGGCTAGAGAATCAGTTATCCTTGTTTTTTTAAAAAAGAGAAAAAGTTGAGTCTGGACTGGTTTTATCTTGATTTTAAATCAAACTAACAAAAGTTATATTGCATTGAAAAATCAAAATCAAGCTTCACACTGTACAGTTTGAAAATGTCAGATATGAAATATTTAAACTGTAGAACACAATCTTTGACTTTGGGTTATAAAACTTTAATTTTGTGAGTAGCTAGCACTCCAATTGTTCGATATTTTTAATTCTACAAATCCATGTTTATTAACTTTCAGGGTTTAAATAGTATTACCGAGTCTATTGAAACTAAATTATACTGACTTGTCAGAACTACACTGTTACAATAATTTGTTTTCTATTTCTACATTAGAGATAAAGGCAACAGCAAAAGCAAATAAAAAGGAATTGATTACCACAACTATCTGTTTCCACACTTATAAAAATCATCTAAAAAATGTTGTTACATATTCGTACATTCACCAAAAAGACAGTTTATGTTGCCCAGTCCTGTTGTTTTAGAATGGTTATAATACAGATTGACAACCCCAAATTCAGAAGCTATAGGGAGGAACTTGAAATTCTGTTGAATCAAATCATTGATATTTTTATGATTGTCACCTGTAAAAGTGTTATGTTCTCTCACTCACCCTATTAGTTGTCCTGAATATTTTATAGTAGTTGTTCTTTTTAGACCGAATCCTGGTCTTGTTGAAGTTGATGAGCCAAATCCTTCAGTAACCAATGGTAAAACTCTCCTTGAGTTCCACAGTACTGGAGTTGTAGCAGTATTGTACATAATGTCACAGCAGAGCCTTTGTCGTGAATTGTATCTCTAATGTCATGACCTATAGTTGCTTAAATAACCTTGCTAAATTTCTCTCCCTTTTATGATTCTCTTCCCTACAAGGATCACAGCTTCTGTGGTACCTGTTCTCAGCACTTGTTGTGTCAGATACTTACCCGAGCAAATGAGGAGATGAACTCATAGCAACTAAGTAATCTACCACATTAAGTACTGTAGATAATTCAGCAAAACTCTTTTTGGTGTCTTTGGAGTTTTAAGCAGTGTTATTTCTCAGTGGTGTGAGACTGCATTGGTGGCAGTCGCTGTGGATTGCAGGATCCAAGTTAGATTATCTAACATTGTTTTGAAGAAATTCATTCCTCTCCATCTAACTTAATTTTTTATTTAATGCCGTTTTCTAGCTATGAAGGAAAGTAATTTTACTGGAAATCTAGACTTCAGTTTGCTAGCAAGGAAATTCAGTATATGTTTTGTTTATCGCTTCTGTTTGATATATAATGTATATGATTTTGAAATGGTCTGTGTAGTTATTTTTTTGTAAGAACAAACTTGGAAGTTATGCTTGCACCTAGAATCTGCAGATGCTTTTAAAAAGCATTGGCTACTTTGGCATCAGCCAAATATATTTTGAAAACAGATCTGTAATATTAAAGAAACAATTTTCTCTGTAAATATCTGCATGTAAATTGTTCCTGCCTTAAATAATAGATCTGATAATGTGCCATATGTATGCTTCAGATACAATAACCACATTCTAGCCCCATGTGTTTATTGTACCTTCTGATTGGCCTGTGGTAATCGCTGTGCTTGTGTAAGACCTTAGACACTTTTCTGAGTGGATGCCGTGTATATCTGACTTTCACATGCATTAAAATATGAACAATTTCTCCATTCCATTTAGGTGAAATCAGTCATTTTCCCTGGGAATCTTTCATTGACCAAGTACCAATTATGCAGCAGATAATTCAGGGTCTCACTGATCTTTACATTCTTATGAGTATAATTTGATATCAGGATGAAGAAATTTTGAATTATTTCTCCGGTATTTGGATGCGGACCCCAAGTCTGAAAGATACAGATATACAAAGCAGATGTCTCGATCAGGAGAAGGATATTAAGTGTACAACGTTGAAGGAAATCCAGGATGCAACCACATCCAATAAAACAGCAATAATGAACAACTTCAGCTACCCACAAACTTCACATTGGGATAGGGATTAAAGAAGCAATTTCTTGACACCTGAAATCATTGCTTCTCAGAACCGCTAGTTTTAGAGCACATAAATGGAGAGGCTGCCTTAGTCCTACATAATATACAACACCTGGTTTAAAAAAATAGCTATAGCTGAACCACTAATATTGTTACGTTCAACATCTTGGGGTGGGTGAAGGGACTTATACCAAAAATGAGCACTGTTGACTCTAAACTTTGAAAAGGGTATTTCAGAAAAATGAAGGGACTCATGAAGTAGAGCCCTAAAAGTAAAAAAATTTGAAAATTAAAATTCTTAGACGAAGCATGGAAGCCATTTAAGCAACCATAATGGAGTTGCAGAAGTAATAGTTACCCGAAAACTAATGAAGCAGGGAGGCAAGGGGAAGAAATACAAAACAGAACAGTCTGGATAAATAGCAAGGTTCAAGATGTTACCAGAGCCGAACAGGTATTCTTCAAAAAATGGAAATTCAGCCCTAATGAAGCCAGTGGAAAGGAGCACCAACTGTGGCATGTAAAATGTAGGATGGCATTTAGGAGAGCTAAGGGCAAACTTGAAGAGTAAATAGCCTAAAGACATCTGGGCAGGCTGTGAAAGAACTGGTGAGTTTAGGTGACCTATTGGAAGATAAGGACATTGCAGTTAAACTGGATGATTTCTTTACCCAGATTATGTTAGGGAGATACTTTAAAGAGTGTAGGTGTAACAAAGATGAGAACTATCAGCAATTGAGATATCAAAAGAGCAGGTGCTGGAACAAATTAATAAATTAAGGAGCAACAAATTAGCAGGATCAGATATATACATCCAAAAATACTAAAGGAAGAATGAAGTGGCAGAGCTGCTAACAAAAATATGCAATCTCCCTTTAAAATCAGATGCTATACCACAATCCTCTAGGGTAACAAATGTTTACCTAAAAGAAAAGAAAAAGATATATAAAGAATGGCTTAGAAAATAATAATGAAATTATTATAAAATAAACAAATGGTCTGCTGTCACCTGCAATGCTGCATGCTTTCTGCTCACCCAATGGTAGAAATAATATAACAAATATAGAATGGCTTCAAGAGTTGGATGACAAAAATGATGGGCAGCATGGGAATATTTTTGTTTGAGGAAAGATGAAAGAGGCTAAATATACTTAGCATAGAAAGGAGATGAATGAGAAGGGATAATTTAGTAGTATATAGAATAATAAATAGTATTGAGAAGGTACCCTTGGGCTCTCCTGTTTATCCCTTCACATGACAGGAAAATGGGGACACTCAATGAAACTGAAAGGGAACAAATCTAAAACTGATAAAAGGAAATATTCTTTGTAAAACACATCATTAATCTATGGAACTCATTGCCACAAGATATAATTGAGGCCATATGCATAGTAAGATTGAATCTTTATGGGTAATGAGAACATTCAGTTACCTTTGAAAGGATAATATTTGTACAGAGGAAATAGAGTCCCTTATGCTTTGTGTCATAAACTAGCTACTAATTGGATTTTTTTTTTTTGCATAATTGTGCACTATGGGGTTTCTTGCACCTTCCCCAGCCTAGAGCATATGTTACTGGCGACTGTTAAAGACAGAATACTACACAAGATGGATTACTGCATTTCCTCCAGTAACAACTATTTTCTCTTCCTACTCTGATTTTTTTCTCCGGTATATATTTGTTGAGGCCAATGCAAAGTAAATCCCACTCTCAGTTAATGTTTGTGTTCTCATATGACCATCCAGCATAGTACATGAGTATATGGAGGCTGTCAGATCATGATCTATGCTCTTGTCCTTTCTGAAGACCCCTTCAAGACACTACGAAACACCCATATTTATTGTAATAGGTAACATGAACTCTTTTATTTTAGGAATTGAAATGGATTTTTGTCAGCTTCAAACGCAAGAAGGATCCAGGAGATGCTAGTAGATGCATTGTCAGACAATGTGCAATGGGAACAGCAGCAAAAGATGTGGTAGCTGGGTCTATGAGATAGCAGTATAAGGAATACAAGCACAAGTGGGCTATTTGAGGCAGTTTACCCACCCTGTGATTTGAAACCAATCTGCTCCTGTGCAGCATGCCATCAACAAGGAGGTTTGAAGTTCCCAGAAAGGCTGGGAAAATTACAATTCTTTTGCTTATTTTTTGTCTTTTATTTTAATCAAGTGCATGGTTGGCTAATCCAGACATTTGTGTGCAGGGGTGCATGCAGGAATTTAAATTTGACCCCTTTTGGATGGGCACGTTTTGTGCCCCCACCAAAGGAGCTCGCTCTCCCTGCCCCAGTTGGAGCCCCAGGGCTGGAGGAGTTCTGTGCCCCTGATGATTATTTGGGGGGGCATGCCCCTGCTTGCTCCCCCTTATGCACAACTCTGTGTAGGTGCCACAAGTACTCCTTTTCTTTTTGCAAATACAGACTAACACGGCTGTTACTCTGAAACCTGTCATTATGCAAGGCACTGCATTTAGCTGTATGGAGTGGAAATCTATCAACTGCATGGAAAAACTTGTACAGATACAGACAGACATCATCTTCCTTTCCAAATGTTCTTAAATTGGTTAGTCTCTAAGGTGCCATAAGTACTCCTTTTCTTTTTGCAAACTCTGTGTCTATGGCTACAAGTGTCAGGTTTTTTAAATAATAGCTCTCATATGGCACTTTTCATCTGTAGATCTCAAAGCTCTTTTAAAACGAGGTAAGTATCATTATCCTCATTTTACAGATGAGGAAATTGAGGCACAGAGAGGTAAAGTGACAGTAGCCAGTGAAAGGTACCAGATTGCCAGTGCTGGAGAGTGAATTCTTCTGGCCAAAGAACAGATATAGCGCAGTGTAAACTTCACTGGTCTTCCAGTGTGTCTGTGGGGACCTCCTCAAAAAGTGAGATGGTGTATAGATCAGAAGAGATTCTGTATAAGAAATCCATACAGGCAGCACTTCTCTCCTGCCCTGCAGAATGTGCACAAAGAAACAGATAGGTGTGTGTGGGTGTGTCTTGCTGTAAAAAAGTCAGGATAGGCTTCTTTACATTCAGAATGACTTTTCTGTTTTATTTTATATTGAGATATTCATTATCACTGTTACATAAGCAAACACAACAAAAATTCTATACCTGTGTTCAAGTAAAGTACCCAGGCTATAATTCAGATTTGGGGTGTTCCCTGTGGCTTCACAGTTTATGAAGTCAGCAATACAGTGCTGTTAAATTACAGCTTTATTCTAAGTCAAAGACACTGTTCTAAATGTAAAGGCTGGCAATAGGTAAGTGCTGGCTGAGGAACACTGCAGGTTATGGGGAGGATTGAACCAATAAGGAGCACAGCTAATGACCAGTTTTAAGGACTCTGCTCATATATTCCAGATAACAAGGGGGGAAATTCAGAATAGCTTTGTCATTAAATCAGCAAGATTATTTGATTCATTCTCTGAAGCAACATAAAATACTTTATTCAGGTAAAGAAGGGCTTTACTTACTGTAAATCTCAGAAGGTTTATGACACCTTAGATACAAACTTCACACTAACTTGTTCACTCCTGGGAAGGTTCACAGTTTGGTTTGGTTTTTTGGGACTAGGGGGGTATTAAGCAATAATTATCTTCGTGAATGGCTGCAGTGTCAGCATTTGTCTTGAAAGTCCTGGATATTAGTTTTGACTGCAGTCACCTTTCTGACAAGTGTTATTGCAACTGTGTTTTATATCCCTGTTCAGGATGATTTCTAATGATAATGCTCTGTCTACCTCACTGCTTCACACTAAATTATAGATGCCACTATGACAGGGCAAACTATATCCAAGTGCTAAACTCTACTCCCTTTGTGTGATGTCAGTGCCTTCAATGCTTTGTGCCTGGAATTAAAAATAGGAAGGGAAGATATGCAAAACATTTCTGCTTAAAAATAATGTTCTGTCAGTTATTAAACAAGTGATATTTCATTTAATCAGCTCTGGGGGATTATTTTAAATGAAAAGGCAGGGAGTGATTTTATTAACACATTCCTGCCCTAGAGTCCTACTGTAATAATTCTTTACTTGACTAAATTAAAAAGTTATAATTCAGTCCATCTATGGCATAGACTTACGGATGGTTGGTTACATTTCATTATTTTTTGTATTTGGGTTGGGTATGAAGTTAGGTATAAGTGGCCTCTGTCCAGGAAGTGTGTCCTGTAGTAAACATTGCATTATGAATACTGAACAAACAAACCTTTTAGTAAAGTATGTTGTGTCGTGTTGTCTTGCTGTCAATTGCCAATCTGAGAACTTCACCATAAGAATCATGCTCATTTGTGCTGTGTTTGTGAGTGTCTGTGTGTATGTTGGAAGTAGGAGTTCTGCCAAATAGTAAAGTGTTTCCAGAACAGAAATCATAACCTAAACAAACACAGTAAACCTATGCTTCTTATCAGGGTTAAAGTAATTGCTCTTGTTGTGTTGTCTCTAGTACAAATAATATTCCATAAACCATTTTGACCTGACTATGATTTGTAATGAACTGGGTATTGGAAAATTACTATATACTGAAAATTAGCAATATAATAAAACAGACAAAAATCTGTTCACTTAAACAGACAAATTCACACCCATATATACGAACAGCTATATATAAAAACACACACATACATCTGTCCTTGTCTGTCTGTCTAGATAAGTGAGGTGTCAGTAATGATTCCATAATTAAGGAATTGCACTAGTGGGATAAATGGGATTTGCACTAAGCAGGACTAAATAAATATAGATATAAATAAATATGGGTGTGGCATGCACACATACACTGCTTTTTTTCTCTTTGGTCTATGTAGCTGAAAGAATATAGCTTTCACTATACTTAAGAGTTCATAAGAAATTATTTGGTACTAAACCAAGTACAAAATAATTTTTGCACAACAATGGCATTTTTATTAATTTTACAAGGTAAGATCCCACAATTCTGCCATTGGATCTTTGTGAGTGGGCTCTTCCCTGGATTCAGTTTCCATAATCAGGGCCTGAATCTGTGCTTTTTCACATTTATATGCTGAAAATTTGAAACTGCTGACCAAATTCTGCTCCTTTTTTTTTTTCCATGTGTGTAAGACTGGAGTAGCTGCACTGAAATGGTTGATGATAGTCTAAATTTACACCCACAAAACTTAGAGTAGAATTTAGTTCTATAGCTGTAAAAATAAACTGGAGATTACTCATAAGAGGATTAAAAACATTCTAGTTGATATCACTCCAAATAGAAAACTGTTATAAATAAGAAAAGCAAGTGAAAGATTAGACAACTGAAGGCAAAGACTGAGTAGCTAAATATTGTAAATAGATGGATATGCTGTTTTTATTTTATAAATTCAGTCTTTGTGGATTACTTCATTTGTCTTTTGAAAGAAACTCTCTCATTACCAGAGCTATTTCACTAAAAAATTAATTGTTTATTAAGAATTAATTAAAAAGGTTAGCATGGGACTATCTGATCAGGGACTATCAGCCTCACTACTTTGAACTTGCAGGTGCTGCAGTGGCTGTAGTTAAGACGTTATATTGCTGCTTTACTACACTGCAAAGGGTTGTGTCAAGAAAATCTTTAATATAAAAATAAAAAGCAGTTCATGCATAAAGCATGATGCCCTGAAGCATATTAGATCTGTTTATCTCTCTGTTTAAAATGAACGGTAGCTGGTATAGTTTACATAACAAGGCAGGGATCAGTTTGATAAAGCATTTATATCACCTGGGGAACGTACTGGCTCATTTCCTCAACACCTTTCCGCATGACTAGTTCACTGGCAAGTATAATGGCAAACAAAGTTTTAATAGGTCAAGAGCAGAGTAGCTGCTTGTATTAAAGTAACGGGTGTTTCAGTTAGCACTATATGACTAATAACTCATACTTCAAGCCTTGGTTTTTTAAGCTGATTATTGGGTGATAATTAATGATTGAAGGCTTTATTGTGTTAGATTATTTACAGCCCTCCAGGATATATAAAAAAAGAGAAGATAAAAATGGATATTAGTTTGGTGATTGTATTGTTTAGAAATTATTGACGGTGTAGCCAAATAAAAAGCCAGAATGAAATCCTGACTCCATTGAAATCAATGGCAAAACTCTCCTTGTCTTCAGTGGGACCAGACTTTCACTCCAGTATTTAATGTTTGTTTGGCAAATATTAGAGTATGAATCTAATGAGTTAACATTTGAAAACACTTTTCAAACAAATGAATTTCAATGTAATTAAAAAATTAAAATCCGTCGTTAGATTTTTTTGAGTCATTCTTCCATTTTGTTTAATGTAATTCTGGATGAGTCACACTTATTTTATTTGCTTGTTGTTTCTATATGTGAAGCCAATACTGTAGCTGCTGTTTCTATCATAGCACATCTGCTCTGCTGGAAACTGCAACAAGACAGATAAACACATGAAGAGGAAAAGAAATAGATGAATATCATTTTGCAGTTCTTTCTTTACTGAACAGATTAACAAACTTCTTTGAAGTTCAAAGGCAATTTTTATTAAGGACACCTATAATAAAGTTTTATGTAACTTTCTTGGAATTTTTATTCCAAATACCAAAAATATTTGGTTACTAGAGCGGTGCAAATAACTAATTTTGTGGTGCGCTGGCAGTTTTGAAAAATTCAGATAGATCCAAACAGACCCCAAAATTGCAAAAGAATTTGGCAAATTAAAAAAAAAAAACTGTTTTGGGTTGAACAAATCAACCCCAAACTGATTAGGCAATGGCCCTCCCAATGGCTAGAGCACTCATCTAGGGTGTGATTGGTGAAGGTTCAAAATGTCCCCGTCTGCCTGATATGGAGAAGGGATTTTAACTTGGGTCTCTCTCATTGCAAGAGAGCACCTGTGCCACTGGGCTATGACATAGTGTGGTGTAGGTTTTCCTCCATGTCTTCTCTTGAAACAGTTCAACTGTGTATAAATATGCATTTGACAGAGACTTGAGCTCGGGTCTCCTAGGTGAGTGCCTTAGGCAGTAAGCTATAGAGTCATTCTCACAGTCTTTCCCTGTCCCCATGACTATTCATTGTCACTCACAGTGCCAAGGGTGCTATATTGGAGACCCCTGTTCAAATCCATTCTCCACATCAGGCAGAGCGGGGAACTGAACTCAGGTCTCCCGCACCCCAGGTGAATGTTCCAGGCACTGAGCAAAAATTATGAGAGGCTGCTATCAGGCATCTGAGTCCCAAAAGGATTTTTTTTTTTTTTTTTTGGCCTAAACTACTCAGCGAATTCATGTCAAATTCACAGATAGCTTCAGGTTGACACAGACTGCATTTTTTGGCAAATAAGTTATTTGTCCAAAAAAATTCACCCAGCTCTAGTTGTTACACTGACTTGGTAACCTGAAAACTACAAAATAAGGACAACATTGTGTTCGTGTTCTTTCTATTATCCCATGATAGAAGCAAATTTTGTTTCTACCCTTCATTAAAGAATTATCAAACTTTGCCTTTTCTGAAAGGTCCATACACATTATATCTTCCTGGGAGCCTATTTAATAATTTGTTACACTGTTGTGCATAATTCAGAGTATATGTTCAATATACATTATTTATAAAATATAACAAACAGAAAACAACCATATGTCACTTATGGGATCTATATCCAGCATTCCAATGTATATAAATCAGTAATTGAACTAAAGATAAAGAGATTAGATGTGGCAGTTGGGGGAAAAAAGATGCTGAGAAGAAAATCCCGAAAAATAATTTTGCAGGGCTTGTCTTATGTTTTCATCAGGAACTAAGCAAACTAATCTGACAAGTACAGAAATCAAATTATCTGACAAATTCTTCTACCTTACCTTTTTCATATAGGATATGACACCAAAGAAGAACATGTTCTCTGAGAATAGAATTGTAATACAATGCCTTTTGTACAGAAGCACTGACCCCAAAGTCCTTTACAGAAACTTCACCCTATAGAGGTGCTCATCTACCCTATGAGCCTGCACAATGTCCCTTGATTCCTTTCCCCATTCTGTACTTCCCTTCTATACCTTCTTTCCTCCCAGATTGCCGTGTCACACTCATCCCCTGTACATCTCTTCTTGGTTCCAACATTTCCATATCCATTTCTTCTATGCACTACTGGGTGAGAAGTATTAAGTATGAGAAAGTTAAAGAACTGAATGTGGAAATACAATGTACTGGGTAAAGTGCATATTCTGTCCTCTTCTGGACAGAATCAGATCTGCTTAGGGGTCTGATATGGCTATTGGAGATTTTTTTTCCCCTCTGTAGTAGAGCTCTGCATTTTGGAGGTGAAGATCCTGGGTTCTCTTCTTTTATGCTGTATGTTTGAAGCTTAAATGACAATTCATGCATCCTCGGATGTTCTCAAAATTGCCACGCAGCTATTGAGGACTTCCTGTGAACCTCATACGCTATAGGACAAAAGTTGCCTAATTGAAGGAAATGTGTAATGTACTGACTACTGTGTGGGCACGTAGGCAACACTAGCCTTTCTCTGATGGAATGTTAGGACTGTTCTGAGACAGCTCTGTCTTCATATATTTAAGTAGTTAAGTTTCAGAGTAGCAGCCGTGTTAGTCTGTATCCGCAAAAAGAAAAGGAGTACTTGTGACACCTTAGAGACTAACCAATTTATTTCAGCATAAGCTTTCGTGAGCTACAGCTCACTTCATCAGATGCATTCAGTGGAAAATATAGTGGGGAGAATTTATATACACAGAGAACATGAAACAATGGGTTTTACCATACACACTGTAACGAGAGTGATCAGGTAAGGTGAGCTATTACCAGCAGGAGAGCGGGGGGGGGGGGGAAAAACCTTTTGTAGTGATAATCAAGGTGGGCCATTTCCAGTAGTTGACAAGAACATCTGAGGAACAGTGGGGGTGGGGGGGAATAAACATGGGGAAATACCTTACCTGATTACTCCCGTTACAGTGTGAATGGTAACACCCATTGTTTCATGTTCTCTGTGTATATAAATCTCCCCACTGTATTTTCCACTGAATGCATCCGATGAAGTGAGGTGTAACTCACGAAAGCTTATGCTCAGATAAATTTGTTAGTCTTTAAGGTGCCACAAGTCCTCCTTTTCTTTTTAAGTAGTTAAGGTTCCCAGTAGATGATGCATGCAAATGGGAAGCACAGTTGCTGGATTTTGGAGGACAAACAACTTGTTAGACAGTGCAAATGGCTTCCTCTGTTCAGCCCTTTATATCAGATGTTAACAAGATCCGCTCACTGTATGTGACGGCTGCCTTGAAGTAGCTGGCCTACAGCTGAAACAACCTGTGATGCTACTGCACCTGGCAAAAATTCTCTTTTGGATCAGAAGGACTGGCGCTCTACCCCTACTAATATGACGTTTGTGTGGGTGTAGAATTATTGCAGTTGGTTTCCAGAATTCCTCCTTTGTGTGCTGTTAGGGCAGAGTAACTCTGAACCCACGACAACATAGGCTCTGGCTCTGAAGGACAAAATGGAACTATATGCTTAAAATAAAATTGGTTCTCTCACTCGTTTCGTAATATAAAGTATGTAGAAAAAAACTAAATTGAGCTTCTTTCCTTTCCCATGTACTCCTCATACCTTAAAGTCCAACAATTCAATATATTACTCTTACAGCTACTGTGCTGTGATTATTAGTGGTTCTGTCTCCTCTTTGGCTTTTGCTGTTCCATGCTGATGTTGCCTGCATGGCCTAAATTCTCTTTTGCCCAACCCACAGCCCTCTGGCATAAGGGTAGCCTAGCAAAAATGCTGGCACTCAGGTGTGCAGTGGATTACAAACATAAAAAGTAGTGTAATGAAATGTTATTTTAAAGGAGCTTTTGAGATTATCTAATTATTACATTATTACCAAGTAAGGGACAGTACTGGCAAAGATTTTCAAAAATACCTTCTTACCACCTTTAATGGGGGAAGAACTTTGACTGGACAACAGGGGAATGAGGAAAGTCCAGTGGGTGGCCGGGAGTAGGGGCTCCCGAAGTCTGAAACTTGCTCCAGAAATTTGGAACTACTCTGGCAAAATGTGCCATATACCTTTCATAATGTAAGTGGTCAAGGCCTCATTTATGTCTTCTCTTAAAGGTGGTGAGAAATTGCCTTCTACTTAAACAATCGTTAATTCTTCACAGAAATCAGATCCTTAGAACTGAAGAAAAAGAAATAGAAAACTAGTGATTGTTGCTTTTGATATTTTAGCAGCATGATCTGAAAAACATATTAGCACAAAGTTTGGTTTTTCTGTTCAGTTCAGTGCACTGTTTGTACTAAAACTGAATTATTATTAGCATAAAGCTATGAATCC
The DNA here is from genome assembly GCF_965152235.1 of Eretmochelys imbricata. Taxonomy (NCBI): domain Eukaryota; kingdom Metazoa; phylum Chordata; order Testudines; family Cheloniidae; genus Eretmochelys; species Eretmochelys imbricata. The sequence goes on from NC_135577.1 coordinate 85,412,348, forward strand.
AGACTTGTTTGATGTCTGTGTTCATCTTCATCCCTTTCTTTTATTTTCAGACCTGATCACAATACCTACACTTTACCATTCATTATACAGCTTTGTGACTCACAAGATTCCTAGAACTTCTTCATCTCTAATGTCTACATTGCTGATTCTCTTGCTTTCATGCAAATCAAAACATAAAACATATCTTATATTGTTAGTTCTCTGGTCCATTTGCTGGATGTCTGGTTTATTCATCTCAGCAGTGCTCCCTCAGCCCCCCCCCTCACAGCTGTCCTCCACACAGATTCAAATCGCACCTGGGCTGGATTTGGTGAGGGATGGGTACGGGCTGAATTTGGGGAAGGAACAAAAGATCATTCACACTCTCCTCCTGCTGTAGCACAGTTTTTCCTGCTATCCACCCATCTGCGGGGGCAAGGCTTAGGGCCAATGACTGGCTCTTATCCTTAGGATGTTATATTGATGTTCAGTTACTGAATGGAAACTGTTTTTATGTTGGCTAACCATTCCGTTTTCACTTCTGTTTGGGTGAAGCCAGAATAGCGCTCGGGTTCCCACATGTTCCACTATGTTATGTTGTAACTTTGGAATGCATGTAGACTTTGCCAGGCAATAAATTTATTTGGCTGTTTGTACATGGGCAGTATATAAATGGGGCTTTATATCTCCCTGAATTGTGGGACTCATTGTGTAGCTGGTACTGAGAAGCTTCCCAGCAGAGGCTTCCTGGAATCTGTCTCAGCCCTGGCTCTAACCTTCTCTACTGGGGTGGAACATGGCTTATTTTCCAAGTCACTTGTCCAAGTCTGGATAGCCATTTTGACCTTGAGGTTTGCAAATCATGGCAAAGGGTAGCCTCACGGTTTGGTGAGCAGTTCTAGCCACCTTTGCTGAAGTCAGTGTTCATTCTCCATAACCATTTTTTACATTACTGGTTTTGTTTGGTCGTGGCCGTTGTTCTCAAGTAACTATCCCTGGCTTGTGAGGTGTCTTTTGGGGGATCTCCCAAGCCAAATAGATTGTGAGTTGCATTACTGTATTTTGTATCTGTTTGTAAGATTTTTTTAAAGCGCCATTATACTCATTATGAAAGGTTATAAATAAATTAATTAGCAATGATGATATCAGTTTTTATGAACACATATCTACATGTATAAATATCAGCTGATCCATTTGCATGAATCACTTATCTTCTAATGAGGAAAGTTGATAGTTCGTGATTTTGCATCAAAAGTTAATCACTGTCTTGTGGCTGAGATTATGTCCTATAAAATAGACTTTCCTAGAGATCATTTAGTGAGCGAGGATGGATGTGGCATTTCACACATTCACTATATTGTTAACAAAGAAAAATAAATAAGGTATTACTTACATGTTCAGCATTAGCTTTAGAAGGTCTACTGAGATTTTGGTCTCTATTTGTACTAATCTTATGTTGGAGACTGTCATATTACATTAGCAAATTTAATCTTTGTTAATGTGATAGAAAGTTGCTAATACAATGAGACTCATATTATATTAACAACTTTTGCATCATGTTAGCAAAAGCAAAATTTGCTAACCGAATGCAAAAATTATTAATATGATAAGGAAGTCATTATCATCACGCTAAAGTCTGATTCTATTAAGGACTCACTATCATATTCTTTTCTGTCTCATCACTACCAATAGTGCACTGACCTAATCCAGTTGGTAGATTTTTGGTGTATAAAACAGTCACATTCAAGTAGATTTAAAAAAAATATATAGTTACTATATTAGCGGCATGCATTTTCTTTGTATTGTGAAACACAAATACCACTTACTCTGTCATTCTGAAATGAAGTCAGTTGACGTGGGAACAAATTGTTCCGTAGAAGCCTGAACTACATACTGAGCTGTGTTATGTCTAAGCCAATAAGAGAATACAAGGGAAACTTCTGTTGAGCTGGACTTCTGTTGAAAACAAAACAAAAAAACACACCTTTGGCTCTTAAAAGATGCTGTCCCATTGCTTGAATAATTTGAAACAAGACGGGAAAGTGCTTTAGGATACGTAATAGGTGAACAATTCTGCACTGATTTGTGGTGGACAAGATGATATCATAAATCTTGTTTCTAGTTTTTGAGTCCCCAAAAGACCATGTCATTTTACATACCCTGCTGTAGAAAGCTCATAAGATACACAAGCATTCCTAAACCTTTTAGTGGGGATTAAAAAGTGGAGGAAGGAAGAACTGGCCACAAGGTCCCATTAAATGTGCAGCCACAGCCTCCCTCCTCCAGTCATAAGGACCTATAAACATCATGCTAATCACAGCTTTTTTGTTGTTGTTGTTGTTTTGTTTTTTAAATGTCAGGTTCTAGCCCTTTTATTTGCAAACATAGCCTTCAGAATGTTAACTGAGCTAAGCTGTTTTCTAGGATTGAAATCTTGTCATTGGTGATATTTCTGGTGTACCTCACAGCAACCCAGAAGTTGTCTGCTAATCTCCTTCTAGTGATGGATGGAGACCAAGGGTGTCGTCTTGGCTCCATTGAGGGCACTGGGAGTTTTGCTATTGATTTAAGTAAGGCCAGGATTTCACCCGAGATATCCATGCTGATGATACTCGATCTATCAGCTGACTTTTATACCAATGATTATCAGATGCTGATGATGTCCCTACACTTCTTGAAGGGAGTGGACAAGTCTGCTCTCAAGTAGCTTTATTCTTATCTCTTGAGGAGATTCCAGATGGTACATGAGCAATTGCTTTTCTTCCCATAGAGTGGTCTCATTTGTAATATGTTCCTGAGGCTTTTAGAAGCGTCTTCAGTTTACAGATGACACCCAGTTTTATGTTTCTATCTCTGCCAGCTCCAGTGGTGTCTGGTTAAGATATGAGAATGGATGAGAGTGATCTGCCTGAGGCTCAATCCAGATAAAACAAAGATGAAGTTCAGGGGTTGGAGGAAGAAGTGGTAAAATATAGGGCAGATTATAGGTTTGTCCACCTTTGAAGGTTTTTGTCCACATTTTATAACTAAATTCGTAAATTGAGAAACTGGTTAAACTTCAAACAGGGTTTTTAATTTCCTTCTGCCTGGGAGGTTGCAACCTACTCTTTCATATATTGACATTGTGATTTGTGTCTTTATTCGCCTTAAGACCAGATGGTTGCAACGCACTCTACATACAGCTACATCTGAAATCCATTCTAGAACTAAAGTTGGTGCAGAATGCACCACCTCACTTGTTATCAGGTGTATCTCACTATGAGCATATACCTATGTTGGCTCCCTACGGGTTTCTGGGTGGTGTTTAAGTGATGGCCTTGATCTATAAAGCCTTGAGCTGAAGGTGCTTGAAGCTGTCTTCATGTATCGGCTGTGGAGCTGCTGGCACAGTGTTGGCCACAAATCCTCATTGCTTTGGAATTTGCTCCCCACCCTTAGTCCAAAACAGCTTGCATTCATTTAACTTTAGGGCACATCATGAGGCTCCTGTTTTCATGGAGTCTTTTTGAGGCTAGTTGAGGTATTTCATTTGGTTCTAAGGACTAGGTGGTCATTGGAGTATATGATGGAGTCTGTTGCAGTTTTTCTTTTCTGAAGAAAATACAGTACAGCACTCTAAATTGAAAGCCAACAATTAAACAAAACAGGAGGTTTGTAAGTCACGTGTTCCTTCTGGACAGACTCCACTGTTTTCTGTAACCTTGTGGCAAAGTTGGTGGTGCCCCCAATACTCCCCCTCCTGGCTGGAAGTGGTGTGGCACCTTTTGCCTCAGTTTCCCCACCTTTTGCCTACTTTGGCCTATTCTCCCCTTTCTCCCTCTCAACCTCTGGCCTGACACTTCACAGCATCCAGCCCCTTCTGGGGCTGCAGAATTCTTTACCAAAGTCCAACAAAAAGCATATAATAAAGCAAACCTCCAACCTGGCTGGGCTCAGCAGGCAGTCCTCAGTGAAAGCATGCCTCTGTTACTACGGCTTCTCCGCCTCCTCCTCCTCCTCCCTGGTTTGATCAATCCCCCGATCCAGTGGCTGACACACTCCTGCCCTTACTCAGGCTTCAGCCCACCAGAGCTCCTTTCTCACTCAGGTTTCCAGCTCACCTCTGAAGAAGTCTGTCTGATCTTTTTTCCCCTTTCTCCCTCTTAGGCTTTTTTTGGGGGTGTATAGCCCAGAGAGAGGGCACTTCCTGCCTTCTCGCCTGTGGGTCTCCTCCCCAAGTGGGTTTTCCCAGCTCTTCATGGACATAAACACCCTGCTCTCCCCCCAGCTGGTCTTTATTTCTAATTAGTTCTGGCTCCTCTTGCAGGTGCATCTAGGCTGGTTAATTGGCGTCTTGGGCCCATATTGCCCTTTTGTAACCTGTGTGAGGTAAACGCTCCATTACAAACCCATATAGACAACCTAGAAACCACAATGATGGGGACTTTCAACATGGCAATAGATGAATAGATAAATGGCAGGGAGACTCTCCTACCCTGAGATGTTGGCTGGGAGGGGAGCATAAGAATTCATGTATCAGATCAGACAGTGGCCCATCTAATACAGTGTCCCGTCTCCAAGAGTGACTTGCATCAGATGCTTCAAAGGAGGAAGTAAAATCCCCATAATGGATAATTGTACAATAACATTCCTTACCTCTGGCAGTCAGTTCCTAACTCATGTCTTGAAACATGTCCATTTTTATCCTAGATATTGAACTGTGGGTATTTTTATAATCCTCAGACATGCCTAGTCTGCCCCACTCCCTGAATCCCCGACTGAGTTTTTTTCTCAGTAATATTTTACAGTAGTGAGCTGCACAGGTTAATTACATGTTGTGTAAAAAAAATTTCTTTTTATCATTTTCCTTTATCATGTTCAGCTTTAAGTGTGATTTCTTTCAATTTCATTGGGTGTCCTCTTGTTCTTATATTATGAGACTTACCTTTTGTATACCGTTCATTATTTTATATACCTCTATCATATCACCTATAATTCATCTCCTTTTAAACTAAACGTTCCTAATCTTTTTAATCTTGCTCCTAGAGTAGCCTTTCCAGGTCTCTCATCATTTTCTATGTCCTTCTCTGGACCTTTACTATTTCTGCTATTTTCTTTTTTAATAAAGGAAGACTAGAAATTAACACAATATTCAAGGTGATGCATGTACAATGAATTTAGGTAATTGCTTTATAATATATTAATTATTACTCTTTATCCTGTTCTTAACACATCTTAGCTCTTTTGGCCAGCTCTTTTGGTTAGCTCTTTTGGCCAGCATTACACATCAAGCAGATGTTTTCATTGAGTAGTCCACAAGTCTTTCTACTGCCTGCCTACAGTTATAAAACCCATCACTGTGAGAGAGCAGTTTAAATAGTTCCTTTCAAAGTGCATGATATTGCACTTGGCTATACTCAGTTTCATTTGCCATTGTATTGTTCAATTGTCTTGCCTTTACAGGTCTCTCTCAAGTTCCTAATAATCCTCTTTCCTTAACTAACCTAAATAATTTTGTTAGCGGCAAATTTTTCTATCTCACCACTCACTGTTTTATTAATAAAATGTTGTACAACATTGCACAAACTGGGAATGGGCGACAGGGGATGGATCACTTGATGATTACCTGTTCTGTTTATTCCCTTTGAAGTACCTGCCATTGGCCACTGTCAGAAGACAGGATACTGGGCTAGATGGACCTTTGGTGTGACCCAGTACTACCATTCTTATGTTCTTATGCACATTTGTCTTAATAAAGTTCTTCTTTCAATGTTGAAAGTGAGCATTTTTCTTACTCTGTGTTTCTGCCTCTGAACCAGTTTCTAGTTCATGACAGGACATCATGTCTCACTCAGAAAGAAAAGGAGTACTTGTGGCACCTTAGAGACTAACCAGTTTATTTGAGCATGAGCTTTCGTGAGCTACAGCTCACTTCATCAGATACATACCGTGGAAACTGCAGCAGACTTTATATATACACAGAGAATATGAAACAATACCTCCTCCCACCCCACTGTCCTGCTGGTAATAGCTTATCTAAAGTAATCGTCAGGTTAGGCCATTTCCAGCACAAATCCAGGTTTTCTCACCCTCCACCCCCTCACACAAATTCACTCTCCTGCTGGTGATAGCCCATCCAAAGTGACAACTCTTTACACAATGTGCATGATAATGAAGTTAGGCCATTTCCTGCACAAATCCAGGTTCTCTCACTCCCTCACTCCCCTCCAAAAACCCACCCCCATACACACACAGACTCACTCTCCTGCTGGTAATAGCTCGTCCAAACTGACCACTCTCCAAGTTTAAATCCAAGTTAAACCAGAACATCTGGGGGGGGGGGGGGGGAGGAAAAAACAAGAGGAAATAGGCTACCTTGCATAATGACTTAGCCACTCCCAGTCTCTATTTAAGCCTAAATTAATAGTATCCAATTTGCAAATGAATTCCAATTCAGCAGTTTCTCGCTGGAGTCTGGATTTGAAGTTTTTTTGTTTTAAATCCAGACTCCAGCGAGAAACTGCTGAATTGGAATTCATTTGCAAATTGGATACTATTAATTTAGGCTTAAATAGAGACTGGGAGTGGCTAAGTCATTATGCAAGGTAGCCTATTTCCTCTTGTTTTTTCCTCTCCCCCCCCCCCCCCAGATGTTCTGGTTTAACTTGGATTTAAACTTGGAGAGTGGTCAGTTTGGACGAGCTATTACCAGCAGGAGAGTGAGTCTGTGTGTGTATGGGGGTGGGTTTTTGGAGGGGAGTGAGGGAGTGAGAGAACCTGGATTTGTGCAGGAAATGGCCTAACTTCATTATCATGCACATTGTGTAAAGAGTTGTCACTTTGGATGGGCTATCACCAGCAGGAGAGTGAATTTGTGTGAGGGGGTGGAGGGTGAGAAAACCTGGATTTGTGCTGGAAATGGCCTAACCTGACGATTACTTTAGATAAGCTATTACCAGCAGGACAGTGGGGTGGGAGGAGGTATTGTTTCATATTCTCTGTGTATATATAAAGTCTGCTGCAGTTTCCACGGTATGTATCTGATGAAGTGAGCTGTAGCTCACGAAAGCTCATGCTCAAATAAACTGGTTAGTCTCTAAGGTGCCACAAGTACTCCTTTTCTTTTTGCGAATACAGACTAACACGGCTGTTACTCTGAAACATGTCTCACTCAGAGACTGCTTAGTGGCCTTAATAGCCTTTTCCATCTCCTTGGCTCTTTGGTTCTCTCCACCCCTCCTCACTGATCTTCTTTCTTCTCCATGCATCTGAAGAAGTGGGTTTTTTACGCACGAAAGCTTATGCCCAAATAAATCTATTAGTCTTTAAGGTGCCTCTGGACTCCTCATTGTTTTTGTGGATACAGACTAACACGGCTACTTCTTCAAAATGAAATGTTTGCACATTTCTGAAGCGAGTTTTTTCAGAACTTTTCATTCCATGAAAAATATGAAGATTTTGACTTTATTAGACATAATTCAGGCTGAAAACAAACTCAAAATATCTGAATTTCCTGTGGGACAGAAATTCCAATTTTTGATCTACTCTATTAGGATCAGACTGAGCAGTATGCTTACCATGCTGACAGGGGGTATGATCAGTGGAAAGTACCAGTACACTACCACCAACCTATTTTTTTCAACCCTGCAACTCAGTCTGCTTCCTAACGAAGGAGAGACAAGCACCACTATGGCATAAATGTGGGAGGAAGAAAAAAACATTCCAGGTGTTTATGTTGGTATTTGTATTAAAGAAGCTCCTCCAGGTTCCAAGCAGGATTGGGCTCCAGTGTGCGAACACATTATAAGAACCAGTTTCTGTCCCAAAGAGCTTACAATCCAAACTAAGGTAATATGCAACAAGTAGATGTAAGAAATCAGTGGAGGGTGAGTGAGGATGAGGAAAATGATAGGAATATATGGTTTACACACAGTCTAGCTATATGCATGATTAGATGGTCCAGTCTCATTTAAAACATGTATTTTTATTTATCAGAAATAGTGTGGATATCAATAATTTCTAGTGGCCATCTGTCATATGAACATACCTTTGCCTAATAAAGTATGTGATTTCATTTTCTCTAATAAACTTCCAGCAGTGAACATGCATTACCCCAACTTGGTAAAATTGAATATGTGATCTAACTGCACACAGAGGGGAAAAGAAACTCACTGAATTGCCAAATTTAGGTATGAGGATGTCCTTGGACAGATGAAATCTAAGAGTCATAAGCCCTTAACTAACAATGCCCTAGTGAATCTAGTCCTGGGGTTAAAAAAAAAAGAAAATGTAGAAGGACAAAAAAGAAACCTTTACCTCACTTTTCTGGCCTAGTATTATGTGTGTCTGAGTAAGACTGTAATTTCCTGCATCAGGGAAATTGTCTGTTTGTGAAGCAACATGTGTGCTATGTAAACTATAATAATAATGGAACTATTCAAAATGTTTCAGTTTGACAGTTGGATTGTTTTGCAGAAAAACTCTGGCAAAAGAAACAAAAGCCAAGAGGGAAGAAGAAATGTAATCCATTTGCTCTGGATATCAGGGAGGACTGGTAAAGAAATTGTGCAAATTATGGAAACATTTGCTACTTGTGTTTTTAGGCTTCAGTGGAGAAGATGTCAATGTCAAAGATGAACAATTATGAGACCTATGTACAAAAAACCCCAAAGGTCTAGGCCCACTGCAAATTTATGGTATGATTCTTTCCAAGTCTCTCCTTTTAGTGTAAGCCTGTAATTTTAATTATATCTTGGCATCCGTATAAAGCAAATATCCTAGTTAAGGTTCTATTTATTACCTGTTGGAAGCAATACTTGCAAATATGCTTTTAAAAATTCAGATTGAAATCCGCTGCAATGGTACTTTTCAAGGACAGAAAGGTGAGCTGGCACACGGAGGTAGAATAGATGCTCATTAGGGAAGGTTTGTTATACAGCAACGTATAATTAAGGTAATGGTCACAGCTTGTATGACAGAAAACACTCTGGCAGTTGTTTGATTGCTTTGTGGGTCAGGAGATCAGTTCTTTCTACAAGATGTATCCACATTAGTGTGTTAGTGAACAGGTTAGAAAGTAAATTACAGCTGCCTTTCTTAGGCACATTACTGTCGAGCTTCATTGTTTTGGGTTCTTGTTGGTTTTTGTTTTTTTTTTTAGTGTACATCAGCAGTAATGTGGCTTCTGAAGACTTCATGTGACAGGTTAGGCATTTTATCCTTTGAGTAAACAGTAATCATAGTGTGAAGAAAGTGGGACATTGGAGAATTTTTCCCATTCTTTAAGAATTCCACTCTTCCTTTTTAGTTTGCTCCAAGGGCTCTTTGGGGATACATATATTAAGCCCTTTAAATAGTTCATAATAAATCTTTATCTCAGGCTGATTCTGACAGTTTTTTAAGGAGTCTTTTAAGAGAGAATCCTCAATCATTTGCTAATCCATGGGGTGATCTTCAGATTCAGAGGGGGAGAAAAACAGTGCAAGCTCCTGTGTGGTGAAAAATACAATATTGGGAAAACTATAAATATGACAAACCCCACAAATACTGTATTATAGACGTTTCACAAAACATACTGTGTTCTGACTGTGTCCAAATAATTTCTCCCTCAGTCACTCTGTTTGCAAGCAAAGAGGTGAGAAAAATGGATTGGCAAAAAGTGGGGAAAGAGATTTATTGTTGATCATCCTTTACATATTATCTTGTGTTAGCTCAGTTTTTCCGGAAGCTTGAATTGAAGAGGAATTGTGGGGAAAAGAGGTCACTAATTCCCCTTGTTAGAGAGAAGCAAATATGGAGCAGATTTTCTCCGGTAAAGTATTTACTATGCAATCCATGTGATAAAATCTGCCAAAATACCTGCACTGTAGGCTAATTTTTTAAAAGGCCTCTGTTTCCTGTGGAATGTGACAGATTCTGATTGTGCCTGTCAAAAATCTTTTAAACTTATAGTGAAAAAAACAAAAAGGCCAGCTCATTTGACATATTTTTTTACCAAATAATTTCGGTGGGTGGTTTTTCAAGAATAATGTATGGATGTTAGCTTTAGATATTTGTTTCCTGAATCATTAAATCTGACATTTTAAAAGGAGCCTGAGGGACTTAGGCTCCCAGCTCTTCTTGAATTTCAGTGGGATTTGGGTGCCTCGCTCCCTTTGAAACACCTTTGAAAATCCCTGTCTAAATAAATAAAGCTATAAATGATCATGTGTGTGCATGAGTGTCTGTATAATAAATGAGGAGTAATAATTTGTGCAATGCTCTTGAGGGGATAGAAAAGTTACAGAGATTCTGAAATAATGCTTGAAGCTGAAAACTGAGGGTATTATTTCACACTCCAAGAAACTTTTCTATCCCCAAGATATTTTACACAATAACCTGGTTTGAAAAAAATACACCTAGTCTATTTGTTTTTTGAAATTTTTTACATTATTCTGTTTTCTTTAAAAATAACAGTCAGTGATAGCCACGTTGCTTTCTTGACAGGATAGTTATAGTTTCCCTGAGCATATGAAGTGATCTGTTTCCTGGCTTTATGGAATTATTGCATGACTTTCCCAAAAAAATGGAGTAAAATTGGTTTAGGTCATGACTGTGTAGTTTGCCATCATGTCCATGATGCTTAGCCCTAAACTAACATTTAGGGAAATGCTGTGTGGAAACTGTACATAACATAAGAATTTATTTTGTTAATTTATGAAGTAGAGAACCAGGATAGAGTCTGCCCAGGTCCATCAGCAAGACTAAAGAATCTTCTTTGTATTGTGTGATAGTTTATTATTTAACAGTCTGTGATCATGTAACTAGAGAATATATCATGACGTATACACATATGGGGGGCAGAGTAAAGGGCACATGCAATAATGATTGTGGTGTTTTTCTGACCTCTGAGCACTTAACCACAGAACACCCATGTTCTCCTAGCATGTGTTTTATATACTTAGGTTTTTTGTCAAGGAAAAAAGAAAAGACATAAGAAGGTTCTTCATTCTCCAGGCCTTCAAAACTCTGGTGATACCATATGTAAATTCCATAATCTTTAACTTTTTGACCCAGAGACCAATGGAATGCCTTATTCCATGAATCTTAGTAGCTCCCCAGTAAGGAGAATGTCTCTTGTGCATCTCTGAAGGTCCACAGGAAAAAGACCCTATCTGAACCAAAGAAGCTACATAGCTGAGGAAAGCAATTCCTGAGGTATATCAGAACAGGGCTTCCTCTTCGCTTTTCCAAATTAGCAGCAGCCTTCCTTACCCTGTGTATCCTCACTACTCTTTCCACAATGCAGCTAAGTCAGCAACACATACATTCATAGTGCTCCTGTACTTAACTGTGTACAATTATAAGCTTGTCACTAAAACTAGGAATAAAAATGTGCTTGTCTTCAATTAGTAAAATTTCCATGACAAAATTAATCTTTTTATCCCCCAACTGTGATTGTAGAATTGTTCAAAAATGTTGTAAAAATGTGTTTTATAATAGAGTATTTTTCCTACATTCAGTTCATACTTCAAAGTGGCTGAAACATTTTTGTTCATACTTGACACACAAAATTTCACCTTTGGATAGAAAGATGCCTGGAAAATCTCTCCCTGAAAGGTGGTAGTTTTAGAAATTCTCATAGATGAAAACTAGAGGCTATAAAGGAAACATGGTTGCAATTTTAACTATAGAAGTTACTATAATAAAATATGCACCCACATATCTGTAGTGATTGGTATTAAAAAGTCAACAGATGCTACAATCTTTTTCATAACCTAAATATATGGGGAAAATGTGGTATCACAGGTTCCCCTCTGTGTTAATTGGGGTAAATGTTGATCCTTCAGAGGTAACCGCTGTGTGTGTGTGTGTATGGTTTAACATACAATATATGTCAGTAACTATATGTATGATATATAGCCTTTATATATGCAGTACAGTTACACGATTTGTGTCAAAGTGATTTTATAACCAGATACTATACACACAGATCTGGCAATCCAGTAGATACTAGCAACCGGTTACTGCCCCTTGGTTAGACTGCATGGTAGATTCATGTATATAAAATAGTGTATTAAAGTAAACTTACAAAAGCAAAGAGCAATCATTGCAAATGTAATTTTTTCTTCCTCTTTGGGATTCTAATTTTAAAAGTATTAAAGAAGACAGCTGCTCATGCTGTGATATGCGCTAAACAGCCTGAAGGATGGAAAAAAATATATTTGTAGCTCATAATAACTATTGACCTTTCTGATATACAATGTTCTCTGTGTTAGCTATTCTGTTCTATCAACAGTGAAGATTGAACATGGCTTTTTAATAGAAAACATGGGGTTTCAAGCTGCCTTCACAAAGGTGTTTATGTATTGTTATTTTGTACTGTAGTACAAAGACTAAGTCCTGATGCCCTTTGTCTGACATCATGTTTGTCGTAAAAAAAGTCCCACCGTTACTGACTGTTTTATATGAGGAATTGGCTCGTAACCGTTTTATAGTTGTGATAAAAGCATTGCTCCACTCGATCCAGAATGCAGGTATTGGAAACAAAATCCAAAAAGTATCCCAGGAGCACAAAATGTTTTTTCTCAAGAAATAGATCCCTCAAGTGGCTACATTTATAGGGGGTTTCCAGTAAGATTTAAAATGTTCACTTTCTGTATTCATACTGTTTGTTCTTTGGAGTGCACAATCTACTGCATAATAGCTTGTGTTGGATGTCATGTACTCTCAAAGGCTATCTTTATGATACCCTATTTTTTCCCTTGAACTTTCCTACTGTTTAGTAGATGTGTGCAGAAACACCCACTGGTAGCAGCTTGACTTTGACACTGCGTCTATTTCCCCAGAGTAGTATCATCCAAACACTGGTTGTGAGCAGCATGAGGTAGCTTGAATGCTCTTCTCTCTCTCAGGGGAGAACCTCACCAAGAAGCAACCCCTACTTGGCATATGAAAAGCTGGAAAGCAACCTCTTCTATTGTGATTTTTCAACCCAAACAAGCTGGCAGTGTTAGGCGACATCATAAGGCTTTTTTATGCCATGTGCTAGGAAGGAGCTTTAGTGGGCCATTATTGGCAGCACTGAACCACAGTTGTTTTCACAGCTATGCTCTGGAGTGTCAGTTTATGATTCACAAGTTACTAAGCAAGATCTGAAAACTTGCAAGATAGGGGGAAAAAGCAGTTGATCCTGTTGGGACAAGAAAAAAGTCAGTATTTCAGTGTATTCTATAGCACCCACTTTTTAATGACGGTATTGCAGTACATTACAAAGTGTTCAAAATTTACATGCAAATTTCCAAACCCAAGGGAGGGCCATATGATCATTTAAGCCTTTCAAACCCAGGAAACATAAATGTAGTTGTATCTCAACATCATATTTTTCAAAATCTGCATAGGGCCTAAACCTGTACTCCTTATGCAAATACAAGACTCCCAGTGAGTTCAGTGGTCATGTTGCCTTCATAAAGAGTCCCTCAGTGGTTAGACTCCATACATTTTCTCCTTTTCCAGTGTCTGTTCTCCCTACCCATTCCATAATGCAAACACAAATGTTACTTTTTATCCAGTTTAGTCCCCCAGTTCTGTGTCATCTTAGTCACTGGAATGTCTTTTTTTTATTTTAAACTTGATTTGAATGTATGTTATTTAACAGAAGTAATACACTAACAAGTCAGGCTACTGTAAGTTAGGGCTGAGTTTTTGCGACCTTTATTGAATCTTGAAAATTTACAAGCATTGCTGATAGATCAGATTAGATTATGCATCCCTTGACTTAAAATAAATGAATTTTCAGAAGGGAATTTGAGGTTCATGCCCAGTATCATTTGTGTACCATTCATTCAGTAGGCCATAACAGCTCTTCTTCAGCTGTTCCAGTCTATTTGATTAATATGGGTACATTTGCAAATGTTTAGATAATGGATTGAAGCCCAGCAGACTGTAACACTTCCAACACTTTAAGAGTTAAAATTTCCTTCAGTGACTAGTTCCATGAATGGCAAAACTTTATTATGTTGTTTTCAAACAGGCAAAAAAGATATATGCATTTCACAGACCAATGACCTGCCAAATTTAGTTTGTAAAATATATCTTTTAAAGTTACAGGAGTAAAGCAAATCTTATTTATAACTCCATCCTGCCAACTAACTAGCCTGATATTTCACTAAACATGTAAAACATTTTGTGGGATGAGAACTTACATGGGAAGTAAGTAACACAAGATGGGAATTTGTATCCTAATATGATACATTGCTAGACTGTAAGAATAATATTAGTAATAATGTAATTTGTTACGGGCATTAAGTCTAGCAGTGCTTCTTAGTGCTATTGTGATAAAAACAAAATGAACACCAACTGCAGTTCAGGTCATTTTGTTTCTCCAGGAATAGTGAAGCACTAAACAATATCTTAATATAATGACTTAGAAATTCTAGTAATGGTGTCTGCACTTTGGTTTTTCTTCTGCGCCTTCACTGCCGCTACATGCACATACTATTGATTTAGAAAATAAATGGAGGAAAGCCTAATTATAGTTAACATTATGGGGCAAATTTTCAAGACATGGCCTCTGTGTGTGTGCAATCTTTTGTACACTGACTAAATTTGCATATACTAGCCCTATCTGGTCATGCAACTGAGCAAACAATAGCATACAAATGTAGTTTACACATTGAAATTTTATTATTTGTCCACACATATTCACCTGTAAAAACAAAATTACATTTGCAAGTAATTGTAGGAGTGATATTTCCTGTCCATAAATAAAGCCTGGATTAAACTTTTGAAAATTTGGCCTTGGTTATAGCTGTGTCCATTGCTGTGGTTATTACTGAGCCTGGTGTCAGTACTTTAAGAATGAACTGTGTACATTTTTAAAGGTTGGCACCTGATCCATAAATGGACTCTGGGTTGAAACTTGGCATATACAATCTAAGTTATAAGCATAATCCACCCACAGAAGTTTGAGTGGTAAAGATGGTCATCAAGGGCCTGATCTAGCTCTCAGTATAGTTTTTCTGTTGACTTCTGGATCATTTAAAATCCATCCCTGACATTATGAAGTTGTTAAATGTCTCTAGTACTGGGGATTTCACCACTTCTGTGGAGGAGTATTTCAATGTGTAATACATTAGGAAATTTTACGTGAGATTCAGCCCATATTTGCTTTCTCTTAATTTCATTTAATTGCTCATGGTTGTACAATCTGTTGTATGTCTCTAAACCTCACCCTCCTTGGAGCTTACATGCTCCAGCTTCTTGTACATGGTTGTCATGTCCACAGATATCATTGTTTAGCCAAGCTACTGCACATGTATTTTGGTCTTTTAATCTTAATTCAGAGCCTCCAACCTACTTTTAAAAAGGGCTAGAACCCTTTCTGTGGTAGAGAAGCTTCACTATGCACATTGATGCCTTGATAACAAATACTTGGGCTACCAATTTCTAAATGTGCGTGCTCCGTAGCAGAATATAGTGTGGTCCAGAGTGCAGAGCCTCAGAGGAAAGCCATGTGATTACACATTCAAATATTTCTGTTTGTAAGTGATTTAAGAAGGTGCATGGGGAAGGACCAAAGGACCTATCCAAGGTACAGGGAGGGGATGCAAGATTAAGGGCTACTATCTTATACTGTATGTGTGATGTTCTATGCATAGCAAACCCACACATTTGTTTAGAGCATCTCATTATGTGGGTTATAATAATCCTGCAATGTTACAAGTTATTTAATGAGACTAAAAATGTCTGTTTTGATTTTGATGAGGCTCAGAATTTGTGGAGGTCTGAAACCTCCTAAAACAAATTTAGTTGAGGGTCAGTCTTTTGAAGGTATTGATGAGTGTGATCTTTCCAAAAATGCTCAATTTACCTGATATTCAAGTAGAACAAAACCTCTGGTACTGAATCTATTAGTCTTGAAAAAATGTTCCTGGTGTGTGGAAAATTGACATCATTGCAATTATACAATATATCTCATGTACAACACCATGACTGAATTTCTTTGTTGGCCAGATAAGGTATAATCTTTTTATTATTTTTCCAAACATTCTTGTATTTCTAGTCGTATGGAACAGACTATTCTGTATTTGGCCCTGATCCAACAAAACTTTTAAGCATGAGCCTAATTTTAAGCACAAGTCGTTCCATTGAAATAACTTGCATGTTTGAAGTGTGGCATGTGTCTAAGTTGTTTGTTGGTTCCATAGTCTTCAAAATTAATTTTAAAAAAAGCATTAGGACTCTCTTTTTTTATATCCCTTTGCCTGTAAAATCAGGCTGCTTTAATGCCACAAGTCCAACTAAAGAGGCCCCAGAGAGAGAAATTATAACAGCACACTTTAGAAACCTCTAATAATGACCCAGAACAGCTTTTCTATGTATAATATCACTGGAATTTTAAGGGCCTTCTCAGGCTAGAAACAAGTGCTGTTTATCTACTTAGAAAGTTGGCACTCTCCCTTTTCTAGTAGTATGAAAATCATGGTTTTGGACCTAGTGGGTTATAGCAAAAATATTTTTCTACATTTGATTCCAATTAGTCCTTCATAGTAATATTGCTAGGGGAGGTGAGCTGGATTCTATTCTGGCTCCTACAACATCAACAAAATGGTTCATCTGGGACTTGATCTTGCAAACTGCTGACAACTCTGATCTGATCCAGCAAAGAACCTAACCATGTACTTAACTCTGAGCACATCAGGAGTCCCCTAGATTTCAGAAGGACTTACTAGGGGTGATAGACCAGAAAGAAGTCAGCTTGACTTGCTGCTCCCAGGTTGAGTTTGCAGGGCTGGCAGTTATAAAATGCCACCCACTTGCCTCAGTGGGTGGAAAACTTGATGGGACAGACAGTGATTGGGACAGTCTCAGTAGAAAGGATTGGGGGAACACACACAGGAGTGGCTCCTCTTTCTCCAGAGACTTTATCCACCCACCCATCCAGCCAGGTAGGGGAGGAGGGGAACTGATTAGCCCTTCACACTCCCTTTTCAATAATTCAAACCTTATCCCAGGTCCTTGGGAGCTTCTTCTTGCTTCATTTCAGCAGTGCACCTCCCCTCCTTAAAACTGTAGTATTGGAGCTGTGTTTTACAGATCGTATGGGTCTGATTGATTGCCTGTTTTGGGGACCAGAAAGGAATTTTTTGAGGCAAAATTGGCTGAGGTCTGTGGGGGTGGGGGGTTGCCTTCCTCGCAGCATCTTAGAGGCACAGGTAGATTAAATAGGAGGAGGATTTAGTAATTAGTGGTAGTACCTTGCAGTGATGTTAGGTCCACAGTTTGTGGCAGGTTTCCAGTGTGGTTAAAAGGCTAAAAAGATGAGAAATAAAAGACCTGGGCTTTTGCTGATGGACCTTGTACCTATGGTATGGGGGAAGACCTTGTGGCCTTCGGGGGCTAAGGTACTCCTCTTTTAATACCCTCTGTCCCGGGCTGTGGGGTGGAGGTGTAAAAAGATTCAGAAGAGCGAGCTGGATCCTAGGGGCATGCTGAGAATAGTGTGCCTGGATTTAGGGGTTATATGGTAGGAGCCCTGTAACCCCCGCTGGGAATGTGAGTCTGGGTGACAGGGTGGGTTGCACCCATCCCCTGTCAAGTTTAATAAAGTTGCAGCCTGCCACTTAAAATCCATCCCTGTGTCTGTCCTTGGTCACCGATGTGTCTGGATCAAACAATATTTTTACTAGTAAAGTAAGAAAATTTGATCTGTAGGTTATTGAGAGAGGATAAGAAACAATGGAAACAATATCATTTTAAGAGTCATTTTTCTGATGAGAACCACACTTTAAGACACAATGATATGGGGGAGAAATAGGGTAGTTAACTGCTGACGATTAAATCTTCCTTGAACTCTTTTAATGTCTGGTTAGAGGCAATAAATTGCAAAACTGTGCACAAAAGGAAATAGAAGGATTTTAAAGGGGATGTGTAAGCATTGAGTCCAACTGAAATTACATATTTGTGTTGCCCAGTTGCATTCCTGAATTTAGTGTTTCTCTATTGCACATGCAGACTGTGACCAGATTTTGAGAATATTCAGGAAGATGCTTATAAGCCTACAATAGGACATGAGCTAGCAAGCATCCCTTTCTTGCTAATGTGTGTGTCCCCTCCTATTTGGACTCCCCTTTGCAGTGTGTAAACAGCTCCTTGTTTTTCTTCTTGGTTCAATTTAACAAAGGTCTTTGTATCAAAGAAGAAGTTTAGTGGCAGGTGAAAGCTTATTTTAATGGTGTTGAGACCAAGTTGTTCTTTAACTGAATCCCTTGAACTCAGCAGAGGTATTAATGTTGTAGCTTGTCATCTACCCCTCTGAAGCTCCTGGCCCTTTGAAAGAGTGAGCTCAAAAAACAATCTTTTGCTTGTTAACATGGGGAAAATACCATCTCTCTTCTTTTCTCTCATTTTTTTTAGTACATATGACAAAAAGGTGTGAGTTGGTGGATATTCATTTCTGCAGCTTTGGCAGCCTTTTCTTATTTACTTGGACTTTAAGACATAAATCATACTGGGGTCTTGCTCTCTCTCCTCAGGGACAACTTGTTTGAATATGTATATGTTTGTGCATCAAACATGGATACTGTGCTTCTGTTATTGCTGTTGCAGAGGTATGACTTACATTGTTCTATATTGTTTGGTTCTGCTTCATGAAGTCAGTGAGGCTCCATGCAGGTGCAGATGTCCATCCACAGAAAGCTCATTGCAGAATCTGGGCCTTAGTTCATGTGTTCCCCCATTTGGGTCTGGGGGTTTTGCTTGAGTTTTTAATCTGGGTAACACATTAGTACAATATCACAGGTTGCATTTTTATGCTCTCGGAGATAATGTATACATTCCTTCTGGCTTCCATATTCATATTGTCTTCAGTAATAGTTTGGGAAGTACAAGGAATGCAGGATTGTTCTCTTGAACATCACCAATAGAAGCAAAGTAGGACTTTCCCAGATTCTTCCTTTTTTGCACTTCTAAAATGCCAAAAGATCTCTTCAAACATGAAATGTTTTAGATTTTCATTCTGATGGAACCTAGATTGCTATTCTCCATCGATATAATTGGAAAAAATATTACTAAATGGCTCAGTGATTAACATTTAAAATCAACTCTTGGGCATTCACAGTGGCCATATTCCACCATTTATCTCTCTGCAAATCTCACACTGACATCAGTAGGTGTGTTCTGTGCATGTACCAAGGGTAGAATATGTCCCTGTAACTTTTTATCCTACCTTTAAAATACCATATGCATAATGATGATTAACATTATTAAATAACATTGCATGATATAATGTTCACTGAAAGATATGTAGGTTTTATAGATATGTTAAAGGTCAAATAATGTCAAGCTTGTGATACAAGCTCACAGGAACCCAGGAAATGTTCAATGCCAAGGATACTTTACTAAATATAGGTTATTTTGCTTTTCTTCACAAATGTGAATTAAGGATAAAATAGTCTCATCTTTACATGTCTTTGGTATGGTATGTTCATGCCACAGCTTTAGTTTTATTCAGATGCAAGGTTTTGTGTGTTTAATTAACATTACTTCTGTGTGTTTAGGTAATTACCATTACAACACATGGGGACATGTCGTCCTTATTGCCAGTATTAGGGTATAATGCGCTGACTGCAACTACTGCACATGTTAAGCTGATTCTAGCATTTCTTCACACAGCAGGAAGCACCCATGCTGTGGTTTCTTAATGTACTCTTAAAGCACTATACTGTAGGCAGTAATAATTAATAATGATTCTCATATCACAAGTACTGCTTGTATTCTGGTTGGCCGTTCATTGCTGTATCAGAGCTTCAGTAACCTTGACCCTGAAATACATTTCCTTTTTTTGAAAGTTTCATTTCTTAGATGTTGCAAACATGATACTGTTGAGCAGGGCTGAATTTTTTGAGGCCAGGTTTGTGGCATGGATTCTGATGGCTTCACGTATGTTCAGGTCTCTAAGGACCAGCACCAATAAATGTGAAAGAGACAACAGTAGATTGGCGTACTTTTCCATTTCCACCAGGATGAAAAAAAAAGCTCTAAATTAAGTCTAACCTTAAATGTATAATCTGTCCTTGGGAGAAAAAAAAAGGCTATAGCATCTTCAAGCTCTCAGCATCCCTTACGAGAAAAAATTGGTTCTAAGGGTCTCTGATCTTGTGTTTTAGTAAAATAGAACTGCACGGCTGACTGACAGTTCTGATCTAAAGCATTTACGTTTAAGTTTTGATCTCTCTGCTTTTGATTAAAACTAATGAGCTCATTTAATTCAAAATGGGAATCTCTGATAAGAGAAATAAGGTTGATGTGATTGGATTAGAGGGGCAAATTAAACTCTTAGAGCAGAAGTTTGTGCTTATATAGTGTATTAAAAAGCTGTTGGCGTATTATGGCGTGTTAGATGATGAGAAAAATTTCATAGTAATTCATATTTAATCAGAAGAAATGAAAGTACTAAATATAACATGGCTCTGCTTTTCCCTCGAGTGATAAAGAGCTGTACATTTAAAATGACATCGAATTCATGCTCTCTAAAACAAAAAACCTTAAAAGAGATACTAAAGAAAGGGGCACTCTTGTCAGCAGTTTCATCACAACAGAGTTGAAATGCCATAAATGCAAGAAAACGTGACCACATTAGAACAAGCACAGCACTAGATAATCCTTTGCTTACAAACAAGCAGGGTTTGTAAGTGCTGCATCTCAAATGCTTTTGTAAATACTTGGAATGGTTTTGACCAGAAATTGATCATATTTTCTAAAAGGACAGCAACAAGATATTTTTCTTGATTTTAAACATCTTTTTTTTTATTCATCATTGCTGATAATAACTCCTTGGAACTGAAATATGTTTCATTGCCAGTAGTTGTTTGTTGTAGGGTTACTCCAAAAGATTCTGTGAATTATTTGTTAGAAGAAAACATTGCATAGAAGCCTTTGGATTGAAAACCAAAATATTAAAAAGTTGCATGGGGAACACGGTGGTATTATATTCCCTAAATCTGCATGTATTATTTTATCATACTCAACACACACTGTTTGTTCTTATCTACTATACGTCTTGTGGCTGAGGCATCTGAACACAAAGGTGTGGTCTGTAGTTTCAAAGAGGAAACTTCACTTAATGCTAAATGGACCTTGAAGCCGTTCCATCGTCATTAGTCACTAATATCTAATTATTATTGTTATTATTGCTAATCATAATAGTAGTGTTTTTCATCTGATGGTCACAGGGTGCTTTCTGGGCATTAATTAACCCAAACTAATGGGGAAACTGGGGCATCAAGAGCTGAAGTGTGCCCAAGGTGTCACAGCAAACAAAGTAGGGAAAACGAGGGATAGAACTCTGGATTAGAACTTGTAGATGCCTTTCAGTAGGCAGCCTTGCCTCCCCAATAACACTTACCCTGTCACATAACGTTAAGGAACTTAACAATTAAAAAAAAAAAGCTAGCAGCATAATTGCGAAGGAAAGAGTTAATGAGGCAACTCTGTGTTTAAAATTCTTTGGGGAAAAAAGAACCTGAAAATGAGAGTTACTGTTTGTACATATATTTTTCAATTTTTTTTTGCTAAATAAGCATTTTGTAAATGAGGTAAATTGATTACAACACTCAGCATCCATCAGTCATTTATTTTTAGCGAGTTCAAGGATTGCACCTGAGAAATAGCTTAGAGGGGCTGTATAAAAATCTAAATCATCTGTGTATGTTTTTTTTTCTATTCCCTAGTGGAATCAACAAGCCCCAGTCTACTAACCACTGACAACACCCTAGAGCGCTCTTTTTTCATCCGAATGAAATCTACTCTGACCAAGCGAGGAGTGCACATCAAATCATCAGGATACAAGGTGAGCTTTGCTCTGTAACCTGAAATATTGACATCTTCAAATTATCCAACCTTATGTCGAATGTATATATTATGTTCATTTTTTCTCCATGCTCACTGTATGTATATTAATAGAAAGGGAATTAAGCATTAATTGTTTAAATTTTCTTCACATTCATTATTAAAATACGGGTGGTACATTTTTCCTTTTTTAGTGCTTTTGCAAATGCACTAAACTTCCATTATATTTGTCTTCATTATGGACAACACTTTTTTTTTTTTAACACACTCAAAATACTAGTCTTCAAAAGAGTATCAGGAGGGGAGTGTATTAAACCAAGAAAGTTAAGTTGAAATAATATCTCTATTAATATTAGAAAATTGCCACGCATAAATGTTTTCCGAATCTTTTTTTCTAGTAAGTTTGACTTTAGGGCACAGCTCAGAATGATCATCATACCAGCTCTTACCAGATAAAATGCTATAGATATTTAATACTTTCCACCATTTAAGCTGAAGTAGACAACAAGCTGCACTGAATGCTCTTCCACTATTTTTCTTATGCTGTCTGCCCATGGGGCAACTGCTGTAAGGGCTGACTTCTTCTCAAGAAACATTACATTGTTGGATTTCTTTCTTTTAAGATGTGAAACTCTCATCCTCCTTAACAACAATTTCATTTTTCTTTAATCATATATAACTCATAGTGCCTATGGCTAGAAATGGCTTTGCTGCACATCAAGGGTATGAGGAAAGCACATTTTTTAGCATTGTCATCTTCTGAGATGAAATATCTCCTCCATTAAATATTGTGACAAATAACTGAGTGACACTCCAGTACTTAAGGAAGTGGGCCTGAGCATGTTTACATATTTAAAGAAGATGTAAGTATCAGTGATCTTTTTAAAACTTTGAACACTATTTTTTAGTTTAGAGATGGAGTAGAGTAGTTTTGAAGTAGGATGCTTCACTTCATTTGACTAAAAAAAAACCTCTCTGTGAATATAACATCAAGGTATTCTACTTAACGATTGAGAATCTCCTGGTGAAAGCATTTTCTTTGAAAGTAAATGAGTTGGCGTCTTTTTGTTGAATGGTGTCTGGATCCGGTGATTTCAAGTGGTTGTTAATGGGATTTAAAGTCTTTCACTCCAAGTCACTGATTTCATAAGGCACCACAAGTTATCATCTGATGGTTGCTTAGTTGTCAACATTTGAATTGATGGTCTCAGTACAATTCGTACTGGGCAGGTTGCCACATCACAGAAAACATTGACACTGGGACCTTTGGTGGCTGTTCTGGGAGGGAGGCAAAGGAATGAATGGATGTGGAAGTTGAACAACCCTCTCAACCTTATGCTACATCTACGCTACTTGCCACTTTTGGTGGCATATAGGGTCGTGTAGCTACATGCCTCAGTGAAAAGCAAGCCATGTGTATATGTCAGTGACAGGCTGTGGCGGTTGAAGAGGGAGGAAGCTGCAGGGAAAGCTTCAGCAGCCAGAGCCTTTCCCCACTTGTTAGAGTCTTTACCTGCAGTGGGGAAGGACTCCAGCAGTGGGGAGCTAGCAGAGCCTTTCCTATCAACCTCCCTATTGCCAGAGTTCTTACTTGCAGTGGGGAAAACCTCCAGCAACAGGGAGTTGCGGGTAGTCTTTCCCTCCAGCAGGAAAATGCTCTAGCAGCAGGGAACTGCCACAGCCCTTTCCTGCTCTTTTGGGCTGCCAGAGTCTTTCCCTGTTGCTGGAGTCTTTTCCTGTGGCAGGGAAAGGTTCTAGCCACTGGGAGACTGCAGGACAGCACACGGGTAAGAATAGCAGTGTAGATGGGGAGCCATGGCTTGGGCAAGTAATGAGTTGTGTAGGGTATGCACTTGGGTAGGTGCCCATACCCTTCAGGTGTGCCTGTACCCTTCTTACTTTAACCCGTGCTGGGGGGTGAGAGCTACTTGAGTCCATACTCTGCACACCGTCAAAAGAATCATGCAGTGTAGATGTAGCCTTAGTCATGCTGCGTCTAGGCTAGGACTCAGTTACACTGACAGGGAGCTTTCATTGTAGTTGGTTGTGCTGTAATTGGATTGTGAATAAGTAGAAGAATTCACTTTTCAAGATTTTCAATCTGCCATCTTTCACCTGCAGTGAATGTTACAGAATACAGGAAACTGGACTCAAGTGCTGAAGTTTCATCCTTATCTCTCTCCATTTTGGCTGCATTCCTATAATCCTATGTTGGTGTAGGCCCAAATAGGGGACCCCATCATCTACTATGGATCAGCAAAACAGGATGGGTCTTAACAGCAGGAAAAGTATATCATGTACATTTTTAAATCAACATCAGACCTTTTTTATTTAAATATAATTCTCAATTTTTGTAATTTATATCCAAATATAAAAAACACATCAGCCTTTGTTATTAAACCTGCCAAGAAGAATAAAATTGAACTGCTCTAGTGAGTGCCAATGACACTTACAGGAAAGCTTCCATCTTCTTCATTGGCCCTCAGAAATCCAATGGTAGACCAGAGTCAAGCCCTCCAGAACCTTTTTGGGTACAAGCATGTTTTATTAAAATAAACAGAAAGGACAAAGAGCCTTGTGCAACAGATAGGCAACTAAAAAATAAGGTACACAAAGGAAGGAGTGCTATCCAAATTGCACGGCAGCTGTGGACATACCACAAAGAAAAGACACATGGCTGCCCCCAATATGAAAAAGTAGTGCAGCACAGCAAGGCACACAGCTAAGTTCTGTGCCATGAGACAACGTGGGATCACTCGGTAAGTCCTGCTGCTCTAAAGGCTAACTCAAGAAATGGCTTCTTTAGACAGTAAGTGAATCAGATGATCCATGAGGTGCTTGGCCAGTCCTCACAATGGGAGAGCCCCTGCTTCAGAAGAAACTGCGTAAGATTGAGAACAGGTCAGAAAATGAGATTGCTGAATCAGTTGGATTGATCTAGTCCATCGCCCTTTAGGACAGATTTAATTAGACCTAAATTATCACTATAGATGAAAGCCTCGTCTCTTGTTCCTTAAATCATGCTCATCTAAACAGCTGTATTTATCTAGAATAGGGAAATCATTACATGATTCATCTGACCCCTCCTCCCCATTCTCTTTTCAGTGTGTTCCATCTTCCTTCTTTTCCTGAATGGCGCTTCGCCCATGCTTATGCTGGGAGCTTATAGGGAAAGATTATACATGCATTGTTGTATATCTATTTTATTTCCAGGAAGTAAACCAAAAACACATAAGAGTAAAGCAAGAAGGCATGTAGTCAGCTAACAAAACATAATGAAAACAAATAAAAAGAAACAATGATAATGTTTCAATTCACTACAAACCTCAGGATTTATTACTGTTACAGCTGTTATCTAAGATACATGATGCCAAGGCTTACTGTGCTTCTCATTGCTAAAAATATATCACTTTATCTTTTTTCTGCCTTCTTTCATCAATATAAAGAGACTTACGGTTTTTTGGATTTTCTTTCCATTTTGTCTGCTTCCCTCTTTGTTTTCCTCGGGGGCGGGGGTCGGAGGGGGAATGCCTCATCTGTCTACTAAATACTCAGACCTGAGTTCAGAGTTTATATTCTACTTTTAGACATGTATCAAAGCCAGTTTTAATTGAAGACCACACTTAAGTCAAATGATATGTTTCCTGATCCACTGTGATATGTTGTGATGATCAGGATCTAATACCTCTGCACCTCTCAGTATACTAGGCACTTCACAGGGAATGGGGCAGAGGTGGGAGCATGTCCCCATCCTCCTGCCCAACAGCCTGCAGGGCAGGCCAGCCTAAAGGATGATACAGCCTGTACGGTCACATTGCATACTTGATCACTCTGTATATAAAAATAATTTTGAAAAACATATACCTGAAAACCTGAAAAAAATGTTTGAAAGTCTGTAAAAGTATTTACACAAATTAGTCTTTGTGGTCTAAGTTAATTACTTTTTTCTATTGTCCAATGCTGATTTTCTACACACTAGTTTATAATTACACATTTACACACGTGTTCTCTGTTGTGAAGACTCTATTAAAGTCATAGTAAATTTGGCAGCCAGTTGCATATTGATGTTAGTGCTTGAAATCCAAACGTCCTGTAGAATTTAGATTCACATTCAGAGTTCTCATAATGGCAGAACATTTTCTTGGGACTCCTGATTTTTTTTCTGAGTTCTGGTTTACCTCAGTTTAATGTTTTTGGCTATGTTTACACTACCATGGGATCAATGCTGCTCCGATAGATGCACTGGGGATCGATTTAGCGGGTCTAGTGAAGACCCGCTAAATCGATGGCATTGCGCTCTCCGATCGACTCCGGTACTCCCATCAACCATCTCCCATCAACCCAGCATGGTGTAGACACCGTGGTAAGTCGACCTAAGTTACGCTACTCCAGCTACATGATTTAGGGAGTTAGATGCCTTTTGAAAAATCTCACTTTTAAAGTTTTAGATCTTTATCTGCAAGATGTCTGTGCTCTAGAACTGGGTTGCAGTAGATCCTAATCAGGTGGGGAAGGCCTGCTTCTTTTTTAAAGGCCCACCAGGAGGTGTTCTACTGTGGACTTTGAGCCATCCTGCTCTGCATCAGCAGATGGCTCTACTACTGAAACCATTTCTGACACCACTTTGATTTTTAAACACTTATGGAGCAGCATAATCATGGAAGGCCAGAATTTACTCCATATATTCTTATTTATTTTTAATTGAATTAAAAGATTTAAATGAACCATAAATGGTCATGATTGCTGAGTTTGTATTGGCTGGCTAGAACAAGTGCACCCGTTGCTTGCTTCCAGACATCTCTTTCTGAATCTTTAGAACCAAAGACCAAAATGTTAATATTCAGTAGCCTGATTTTTAAGGGGAGCTGATCACTACAGCTATTACTGACTTCAGTGGAAGTTTTGGCTGTGCAACACTCATGAAAATCAGACCACTTTTATTGTGGTATCCAAGTATGGATTTAAGTTTAAGCAATCAGGTTTGAACAGTTTGGCCTACATTCTTTACTTCTCTTTCATTATTTTGTTCCTGAATCCTTTTCATTTTTGGATCTCACCGATGAATTTTTGTCAGGCTTTCTTATCTTTCCTGATCAGATGGGGCATGACCTTTCTATACAAGAAGCAAACTGTAGAAGTCAAAATTTCATCACAAGGCTCCAGCCACACCACCTTGAGTCACACTAACCCAGGGAAGGAGGAATAAGAAACCAACATCAGGAAACATACGCAGACAATTTTCTAAATGTCAGCACATACATATCCCAGTTTCTTCAGCAATGAGGAGACTCAAAGGTAATTTGTCAGAGAGGAAGAACTGATCTAATATTTGCCCATGTAAATTGATGACCTTTAGCCAAAAGGAAGCTTGTCTGTTAGTAAGAATGCAACATTTTTAGAAAAGAACACAACACTAACATGCCAATCTGAGCTTTATGATGTGTCTTCCTGTAAATATACCATTATGGTGGAGAAAGGATGATCTTGGGACTAGGATAATCTGGGTTGATTGCCTGGCTCTGCTATAGAATGGCTGCCATATCTTGGGTAAGTCATAGGGCCATTTTTAAAAAAGAACTCAGTTCCTATTTAAGCACCTAAATAAAGTGGACAGATTTTCAAAAAGTACATAGCACCTGCCAGCTCCCATTGTTGTCAAGTTCTTATTCTAAATGCTGAGCACTTTGGAAATGGAAATGCCAACACCTCTCTACCTCACAGAGATATTGAGAGGATGCATTAATTAATGTGTGAGATGCTCAAATATATGGTGATATGGACCATGTAACAAGGGAGCTAGATACTCTTATGTAAAAGGCCTTTTCAGCAGCAGTCAGTGGAAACTGGAGATACTCAGGCTTTGATCACTGACCCAGACTTCCTCATGATGACTTCAGATGCAATATTCCTGACACCTAAATCATTGGTTCTCCTGAGAATTGTCTTAAATTTTCATACAGCCTTTGAGTTATGACTCTAGGTGCAATACATTCCATACTGTGTAAATGGAGGCTGGCTTAGCTAAAAGAGAACTAAAATATTAAGTTAAGCAAACTCAGTCTTTCTGAGAGATCAGTTATTTCCACCCGTAAATCCACTTCTCATAGCATAAACAGCTACAGAGAATATCATCACAAATTTAGCAACAAGGGGCCCTGCTTTTTGTCACACAGCATCTTAAATCTGGAGCTAACTCCATTAAAGTAAGTGAGGTTATATTGGTGTAAAACAAGTGTGAGATTAGCAGTCAGTCCTGTACATATTAAAATATTCCAGAAAGAAGAAGAGAGCTTAATTATGGTATTCTTTAAGAAGGACCACAGACTACAGCATATGTGCAGCACGTTCATTTTAAGGGATAGCTCAGTGGTTTGAGCATTGGTCTGCTAAACCCAGGGTTAAGAATTCAATCCTTGAGGGGGCCATTTAGGGATCTGGGGCAAAAAAAATGGGGATTGGTCCTGTTTTGAGCAGGGGGTTGGACTCCTGAGGTCCCTTCCAACCCTGTTATTCTATGATTCTATGAACTACAGTCACCTGGATTTTTTTATTGTATAGGGGAATATGCATGTGAGTTATCTGAACAGTTATGTGAATTTTAAACACATAAGTGAATGTTTTGTAAGTTTGTAAGGAAGGAACTTACATACATACACAGGGCTATATCCTATCATTTGCTGTGCTGATAAGTAGAGAGCAGTGGAAAGAGAATGGTGGCATTCTCTTCTCACCACAAAAATAACCAGACACAATACCTCATGGCACATAGCGTGTGCTAGGAGAAATCCCTAGATTGCACCATGTTCTCAAGGGGGAAGGGTCTGTTGAAACAAAGGTGTATTCAGTTTCCAAAGCTGACTAGCATATCCACTGCTATCATCAGCCAGTGAGTGATTATTGGCAGTGGGTCAACATGCTCAGTAGAGCAGCCATATGAGCCCCACAGTGCTTGTGAGGGTCTGCCTACCAGTCTGGCAGGATTTCTTGTGCAGAAGATGCTCCTGCTAACACCCCTGCTCATTCTTGCTGCTCTGCTTAGCTAGTGTCAGTGGAGGGTTTGGCCCACTTCCCTTTCCCCATGTAAATATTTTCTAAAGTGTTCCGCTGTGTGTGTCCCTTTTTAGCCAACCCCACAACATCTCACAGTGGCTCAGTGTTCAGAGAATCGTAGGACTGGAAGGGACCTTGAGAGATCTTCTAGTCCCGTCCCCTGCGTTTAGCACTACCATGTTGCCATCCATAGTAGGCTAGGAAAAAACAAGGAGTTGACAGATTGAAATGATGTAATTGATGCTAAGCTAGTGTGGAAGACCACCACGTGTCTGTTCCTTTCTGCAGAAACAGTTCATCTTTCCCCAAGTGGTGGTAATATTTTATTCAGCTAGCAATAGTAAGCCAGATTCAAACCCTGTTGTACACAGGTGAAAATGAACTGAATTTCATGGAGTTGTATCTGCTGCTAGCAGGACTGAATTCAGCTCAATACCTGTATGTCTGAGTGAGAACATTCATTTCTCGGTTTCTGCACGTCACCCAGATCTGGTAAAATAAAGTTAGCAATGGCTGATTAGGAAACATAAAGCTCATGATCCATAATCACAGTGTCTTCTTTTAATAGATATAGTAAGTAAAATATCTGATGTTAGCTATGCTTCTCCTCCCATTTGCACCCATTTTACTCCAATGTAATACCATTGGCTTCAGTGGAGCTATTCCTGATTTACACGGGTGTAAGTAAGAAGACAGTCAGGCTTCTTGCAGATAATTTAACAGTGATGTTTTAGTGTTCTTCTGAAAGTCAGGTGAACTGCAGGATAAAAAGACTATTTCCAGAAGAAGGATCTATAATTATATCAGAGTGTGTCTGAAATATTGTGCATCTATAAATGTAATTATATTGTTGTAAGACTAAATGTAATTGTTTCCATTTGAGTGTTGAAACAAGAACCTTGTTTTTCACCCTAAACTAACTGCTTCCCTCATGCGTTGACTTTCATATGCCCAGGCAAACATGCCTTCATTTTTCTTTTAAATTTTTCGTACAGTTGGAGGATAAGAACTGGCGGGGAACAGTACGGTACCCCATGATATGTAAACATTTATCCAAAATATAATAGATCATCTTTGAGCAACAATACATTATAATAGTGAAAAGAATAAGCTTGTATGACCACATGTGCCTTCTTCCTATTGTCTTCTAGCCCTTATAAATAACAAGTGGCTATGGATGGGACTGGAATAGACGACAGCTGAAACCCAAGTTTCCAGGAAATCAGCTCCTCTATGGAGGAAGCTGCCCCTTGTAGCACCAGTGAGTGGAAGTAACTGAGAGATCTGAACAGCTCCATCTTCTTTTCCTGGTGAAGCTAAATGAAGGTGTGATGAATTAGGGGAATGACTGATTTGGTATTTAGGTGTAAAATATGACAAGGTCCTGACATGTTATGAAATTGGGTGTGGGTGTGTGTATTTGGAGTTTGTAGGACTGTTTAGCTAGAGGGAGGCAAAAAAACACAAGACCAAATTTTAAAAAGGAAGCATTTTTCATTGTTTCCTTTACATCATTTAGTAAATATTTTACTAAGAAAATTACTTGGAAAATTCTGAATAAATATCTTCTGAAGAAAGTTATTCAACAAACTTGAAGACTCTAGTCAGTTATTAATGTCTGATTGTCCCTAACATTTGCACAGGAGTTTCACAGGGAAGGACCCCACCACTCTCCTCATTCCCATGCACTTAGCACAGCTGCCAGGGACAACTGCAGGTCCTGAACTCGAGGGAGGGCAGGGATGGTGCAGGAAGAAGATAAAGCCATGGCCCTTCCTCCCTCCTTCCACATTAGCCCATGGAGAGGTCCAGGGTGCTGGGAGACAATTCTCCTTTCTGAGGCAAGGGGGTGGTATAGCACCCCCTACTGAGGCCAATGGGTAAATGCAATAATCTAGTTAATTGTATCATTTAATATAGACCTTACTATAAATAAATAGCACATTCTGAATGGCGTCTGATTACCTGATTAGGACTAAGATTGCGCAACCATACAATTACATAACTACACAGGCTGGGACTCATTAGTAAATTTGCCATTTTTGAAATCATATGTCCTTCAAAGTGAAAAAATAGTAGAGAAAATACCTTTAATGAAGAGTTTTCATGCTCATTTAAGGTATCTTAAATAATAATGAATCCATTCACTGTTTGTAATTTTTTCTTCACTGTTCTCACCATTTTCCTGATATAAATACATAATGTGATATGTTCGGCATACACATCTCCAACAAGAGCAGGCCTCTTCTTTGTTAGTTTCATGAAAGCTATCCTGGTTGAAGACATGTAGCCTGTTTGGTGTGCTGTCTGTCCATGTGACAATCCTTCATGCTTTGTTTTTGCTGTAACAGATCCATTTTTTCTCTGTCATTGGACAGCGATGTTGTAAACACTGAATGGCCCCACCACATTAAGGAGAAGCTGGAAAGCATCATTACCTCTTACCGTTTATTTTTTACCAACGTTTCTTCTCTAGTTTCTAAAATTTTTTGTTATTTTGTACACAGGTTCTCACCTGCATCATAGAATATCAGGGTTGGAAGGGACCTCAGGAGGTCATCTAGTCCAACCCCCTGCTCAAAGCTGGACCAATCCCCAACTAAATCATCCCAGCCAGGGCTTTGTCAAGCCTGACCTTAAAAACTTGTAAGGAAGGAGATTCCACCACCTCCCTAGGTAACGCATTCCAGTGTTTCACCACTCTCCTAGTGAAAAAGTTTTTCCTAATATCCAACCTAAACCTCCCCCACTGCATCTTGAGACCATTACTCCTTGTTCTGTCATCTGCTACCACTGAGAACAGTCCAGATCCATCCTCTTTGGAACCCCCTTTCAGGTAGTTGAAAGCAGCTATCAAATCCCCCCTCATTCTTCTCTTCCGCAGACTAAACAATCCCAGTTCTCTCAGCCTTTCCTCATAAGTCATGTGTTCCAGTCCCCTAATCATTTTTGTTGCCCTCCACTGGGCTCTTTCCAATTTTTCCACATCCTTCTTGTAGTGTGGGCCCCAAAACTGGACGCAGTACTCCAGATGAGGCCTCACCAATGTCGAATAGAGGGGAACGATCACATCCCTTGATCTGCTGGCAATGCCCCTACTTATACATCCCAAAATGCCATTGGCCTTCTTGGCAACAACGGCACACTCATCATCATCATGTCATTATTGTTTTATTGCCTAATCTTCAGTATTCATCGCCTTCATTATATTAATGAATTTATCCTTGAAACGCCCCTCTCTCTTCACCCATTTTATGGATGAAGCACAGAGAGATTAAGTGACTCACCCAAGATCACACGTAAAGCTGTGACAGAACCAGGAGTTGAACCCAGATCTTCTAAATTCCAGTTCAGTGCTTTAACCCTAGCCCATCCCTAAGCCTATTGTTAGTGTACTGCCAGATCTTCTTCCGTGCTCCTGGAACTGATAGTTCAGCTCCTGTAATTGGTACTTCACTTGTTTTGATTGCTGACCTGTTAAAATGAAATGCCAAATAATAAACCATTAAACCCAGCAGTGTGAAGTTTACTAGAACTCTCATGGGGAACACTGGAGAGGACTTGTGTAGTTCACCTCGCAGAACAGCCATGAAGAGAAGAGACAAAAGGGAGGGGAAAGCCATCTTTATTCTGGAGGCCAATATGGGAGAAAATATAGGTCTGCCTGCCAGCAGGGAAGGGAGAGGGAGAGGAAAGGGACAAGGAGAAGAGGCTTCCCCCTTTTCAAGCAAGCAAGCAGGATCCAGTACTGTCTTACTTCCATGTGGAGGGGTAGATTGTAATTTCATGGGATGTGTTGTGATGTTGGCCTGTTGAGCTTTCGCCCACCAAGTAAATGACAGTCCTAAGGAGAAGAAGAAGGCCCATATTTGAACAGAGATGCCAAAGAGAACATAGAATAATACTCACCAAGTCTGTTCTTTTTATATAAATGAATATTTTATTAATGTTATCAATAGTTTTTCACAACTGTAATATATTTTCCAACTCCAAAGAGGTACCAGCTTTAGGATCTATCTGGCTCCTACATTCTATCAATACTGTGTGCGAAATGGGACTTCCAGCTTATAGCCAGCAGTTCAAATTGATCGGTGTTCTGTTTCCATGGCTCCTGGCTCTGTGTCAGATCCTTGATACACTAAATAAAAGTAAATGTTTTCTTCAGGAAAAAACCCTAAATATTAAATCACAATTAAGTATTGTGTAAAATGTATATGTATGAAAATATTGGGATAAAGGGCCTGATTCAGCACTGCCTTGCCCCTTATGTAGCTACTTTCACCTGGGCAAAGAGAGTGAAAAATGGCAACACATCTGAATTCTCCATTCACGCACAAGGATATTTTGCGCCATTGTTCATTAACTTTTTACATGTGTAAATGGCAACAAAAGGCACAAGGTCCAGAGTTTTTTGTAATCCAGCTTTGCTTATTAGAAATAATAATATTTAGCATTCATAGACAGCAATTTTTCCCTGTGGATCTTGAGTTGGTTTAAAAAGATGTGAATGCATTGTTATTCCCATTTTACAGATGGGGAAACCAAAGCACAGAAGGTGATTTTCTCAGTATCACACATGAAGCCACTGGCAGAGTACAGAGAACCACTATCTGATACCCTGATCCTCTGGGTTTGTAGCTTTATCCGGGTGCAGTGACTTGTGTACAGGGGATACACTTGAATGCTGCTGCTGCCTTTCTTAGAGAGAAACTTGTCCACTAGTTGTTTTAGCTCTATCCATATATTTCAGAAAGAGGTTGGATTTTCTTCATATCCAGATGTCCATTTCTCCATTTATCTAGAGTTGTTTGAAACATGGCCCTTAAAGAAAAAAAAAAATAAAGAAAAGTGGTTATTCTGCCATTTCTAAATTCTGAGGTACTTTCCCTTTATTTATTCTATTAACTATAAGTTTTGTACAATCATAGGAGCAAAGGAATATTGTATTCTCCATGAGGTTTGGAGTAAACCTATCTTAACCTATAGAGAAGGCACAATGTAGATGTTTGGTTGTAATGATTTCAGTGTCTCCTTTTTACAGCATCATTAGGAAGCCCTCATTCTAATAATAATAATTCCCTTTTGACATCATGGAGGTAAAAAGAAATCATCGCTGACATCAAAAATGAGGTAATATTTCAGCAGTATTATTCCACTGAAGATAAAATGGAAGTCTTTATTACTCCCAGTGCTTTTAAAGAAAGCTGAGCAAGGCTTATACTGACCCTGGAGCTTATACATTTTAATACATCTATAACCAGTATGAAAAAAGTAATTTTAATTATTACTATATTTTTTAACATAGCTCTTCCTAAAAACCAACCATTTTGTGACTGGTTAAAAGAAATCAGTTTTTGGTAATAATTGTGGAAGACCAAGGCTTTCTTAATTTCCACCAACACCTGGGAAACAAGAAAATAAAAAACAACCCAGTATGTTACAACCAAGAATAATTTTTCACCCAAATGTAATTGTAGAACTGGTATTCCAAAGTCCATGTAGAATGTATACAGAGGTCTGAGCTCTGAGTTGGTGGCTTATTACATGTTTTTATGAATAGGTATTTCATTCTCTCTTGGAACGTCTTGTGCACATTTCTGTATGAATTGTTTGTCATTAAAAGGACACTGATAGGGGCTCTTTCATCACTTGTAAACCATATGTTTTACACTTTTGTTTGTAAAATCACTTGGGAAACTTCTAGCTGAGATTGGATTCTTTACTGCCCCACCCCACCCCCACTCACAGTGGCTGTTATACTATTTGCCCTTTTCCTTAGGGGGCTGCAAAGGAATTTTGCCACACCCCAGATTGGCCAAGGCATGGTGGGTTTTTCCACCTTCCCAGAGCAGGCCTGAGCCCCCGTGGGGTGGAGTAGAAGGATAGGTTATAATGTCTTAACTGAGAACATAAAATTTGGGGCAGATGTCCAATGCAGGTGCTCGGTATGGAAGGGATATGGTTATCAGATAAAATGGACTGGAAAAGGATTTGAAGGAAATCATCTCTTATGGGAGATAAGTAAGGCATGTTTGGGTCTCCTACATTTCAGGCATCACCCCCCTCTTTTCCTAGCCCCCTTTAAGGAGCTATGGAAGGGAGTTTGGGGCTCTTATGTCAGGAATGGTGAGGAATCATCCACCCTTCCTTGTATAGCTCCCCCTTCACCTCATATGAGCTGAAATTCTTTGGATTTCAATAGAAACAAGTCTTATTTTATGTACAAATAGTTTGGATTTTTTCCTCAAGAATTTTTGCGTGCATGAATTGAATGCTTAATTACATTTCCTGAAAACTGAACACGTCTTTCCACTTTTGAAACTTTTTGCAGTGTCTGTGCATGTTTTATCACTGTATCAAAGATAATATGAAACACGAGTGTATCTTGTTGAAACCCATTAGCTGAGTTGGTTTTTATTTTCCCTGCTCAAGTGATCAGAGATTTCCTTTTTACCAAATAATAGAATACTAGAAGAAGTTGTATATCTACAAAAGTCATGTAGATTAGTTCAGTGCTCTTTCACCCCTCTGTCTGAATCTAAGATTTCTGTAAAAGTAGGCCCTTGTTTTAAGTCAATTCCCAGGAAAACCTTCCATCTAGTCTGTCTTTTTTCATTACCACATAGAGAGTAAGGAAAGGGGAACTGGACAAAGTGTTTTCTGCATGTGCTGAAGAAGCAAAGAGCTGATGCACAATAAACAACATGCATTATGGGTTCTTTTCAGTCACTTTATAGTTAGATGCATTCATAAATTTTGATACGGTTGTAAGAAGCAGACTTTGATGGTACAAAACTCACAGAAGAGCTTTAGATCACTGGAGCAACCCCAGATGAAGTTTATGTTGACAATTTATCAGCTCTTCTCCGTCAAGGAAAATTGTTTTTTAGTGCCTGCCTATTAGCAATCACATGCATATTATGAAACTGAGTTTTGGGGAGGACAGCCTGCCATCTATCTTTTCTATAGTTTTTTGCAATGCATCAAGCTAAAGTTAAAACTTTCTGTGTTTCAGAATTATGTAAAATACACTATGTCCATAACGTAGACACTTAGAAAGAAAAATAGACTAAATACCAATGTAAATCTTAACTTACAGACTTTATAAACGTACAACTTTTGATGCCATACTTAATATATTATCTTTGAGTACTCTTCATATTTTGCATGCACCACAACATCAGCCAGTAAGCTAGTTCTCTTATTTCAGTGTTGCTAAACTATTAATGCATATCTCAAGAAGTGTTAAAGTGTTTTCTTAACAAGGCCTGTATGAATTTTATTTTTGTAATATCAAGCTGCTAAGGACTGATGTGGAAAATGAAAAAGATGTGTTTAGTTTGTCTTCTGTGTTCCAATAAGCAAAGATTTTAATCAATAATATTGTTTTCCTGGAACAATACCTGCCTCAGAGAAAATCTGCTGTGTAGCTGTCAGGATTACACCTCCTCAAAATATGCCTGTGATGATTCTTTTAAATTGATAAAAACAGTGCACTCTGCTATGTAGAAGGATTGCTGAAAAGAATATTCCCCGGCCCTTTCATGTGTAACAGCGCTTGTGTGGCAGTACATTTATTGTGCTATAAATTCCATCACTGATTTTGGCCAGTTCAGATTGATTCTGCAGTAACTGTAAGTAATGAACCTTACAGACAGAGCCAAAGGGAGGAAAAAGGCAAGCCAATAAACTTCTGGCTGTAGGAATACAAATTGTAGAGTTCATTTAGCTGCAGTTTTTATCAGATCATGCAGCCAATACCTCACAAAACAAGAAAATATATCCAACAAAATATCCAGTGCCATAGCCCTGCCTTGCTTTAAATTTAGTAGCTAAACTGGGCACTTAATTATTGAAAGCACATTTTTGTACCAAGTGTCCTATGGGTTTCACGTCAGATTTGAAGAAATTGAAATATAAGTAAAAGTGTGGCAGAAGCATATTCTACAGGTGACCGGGCCAAATCCTGCTCCATTTCACACCTTGTCCAGCTCCAGTAAGGCCAGGCATCAGTGGGATTTCATGGACTATAAATTAGCATGGAATTCTGGCCTATTGGCATAATTATTAATTCACAAGATCTAAACATTTAAATGCCACCGTAATTTCTAAGATTGTGTTTCCCTTTTCTTACTGAAAAGTCCTACAGAACTGAATGAGAAAAAATGATATCCTTTTTATTGGTTATTTTTTAACCATCCCATAGAATTGATTGCAGAAATTATATCCTTGCTAAAGAATTCTTTAGGCTAGTTTTTTTTTAAAAAAAAAAAAACTATAAAAAGGATATCATGCTCAGTGAAGGGGTTTAGAGTAATTTCTATACAATCTTATTGCATTCCATAGAATGCTATAGATCTCATCCTATTAAACTAAACTAAACTAAAATAGAAGTTTTCCATAATGGTTTTAACAGATTCCATGATCATGTAGACTCTGACTCTACAAACCATGTGTGCTTAGCAGTAAACACATGAATAGCCCCACTGAAGTCAATGGGCTACTCACATGATAAAAGTTAAGCACATGAAAAAGTGTTTGCAAGATCTGCCCTAAGTCAGTTTGGAAAGAGGTGGGGCCTAGATCCTCAAAAGTATTTAGGCACCTAACTCCTATTGAAATCAATGGCGGCTAGGCACCTAAATACCTTTGACAATCTGTGATATCCTATAATAAAATTCTCTTGATATAGTTGTCAGCAACTTTACACGAGGAAGTAAGGTGCATATTTTAATCTCTGTGAAAAGGTATGTCTGGTTTCATGTATGTACATAAGTCATGGCTTGCATACTCATATACCTTACAGTATGTGCATGAGGAGTGGAGTGCACTTGTCAGGTGTGCACAAAAGCACTGATTTGTTTTGCACATGCACTTTTGAAGATTTGTGCCTAACAGTACAATTCAAATGATTTTTCTGAAAGTATCTGTTGATTCTGAGGTTTTACATGGTCATTCTGAGTGCAAGGTACTTGAGGCTAAACTTCCTTAGGTCACAGAGAAACTCTTTGTCTATAGCATTCTCCCTGCCTCTCTCTTCTATATGATTTTACTTTATTAATGCACAGGGCCAGGAAACAGCAATGTTTGTAGCAATCTGCATGGAACTTGGAAGGGAAGACACAGGTTGCATGAGGTAGGAGTTTGGAGGAAGCACCAACAAGCCAGTCTGTGTTCACATGGCTGGGAATGATAAGTTGCAGATGGAGCAGCTCTATAAATAGTTGCTTTAATAAACAGACCATTTAGTTTAACAAGGCTGGAATCCTCTCATGCTATTAGCCACAACATGGTGTACGAACCAGTCCTGGTCACCTAGTCAATATTATCAATTCAAAGCATTAAAAAATCATGAGTCCTCCCCACCCTCCATAAAATCATGATATTGGGTTAAAAATCATGAGATGTTAAAAATAATAATCATAGAGGATCCGGGTTGGAGGAGACCTGAAGAGGTCATCTAGTCCAACCCCCTTCTCAAAGCAGGACCAGTCCCCAACTAAATCATCCCCGCCAGGGCTTTGTCAAGCCAGGCTTTAAAAACCTCTAAATAGGAGCTGGATGTCAGCTCAGTACCTAAAAATTAGGCCACTTTTATTTAGGTGCCTAAATATAGATTTAGATGTCATAGAATCATAGACTATCAGGGCTGGAAGGGACCTCAGGAGATCATCTAGTCCAACCCCTTCTCAAAGCAGGACCAATCCCCAACTAAATCATCCCAGCCAGGGCTTTGTCAAGCCTGACCTTAAAAACTTCTATGGAAGGAGATTCCACCACCTCCCTAGGTAACGCATTCCAGCGCTTCACCACCCTCCTAGTGAAAAAGTTTTTCCTAATATCCAACCTAAACCTCTCCCACTGCAACTTGAGACCATTATTCCTTGTTCTGTCATCTGCTACCACTGAGAACAGCCTAGCTCCATCCTCTTTGGAACCCCCCTTCAGGTAGTTGAAGGCTGCTATCAAATCCTCCCTTTACTCTTCTCTTCTTCAGACTAAATAAGCCCAGTTCCCTCAGCCTCTCCTCATAACTCATATGCCCCAGCCCCCTAATCATTTTTGTTGCCCTCCACTGGACTCTCTCCAATTTGTCCACATCCTTCTTGTAGTGGGGGGCCCCAAACTGGACACAATACTCAGTGCCGAATAGAGGGGAATAATCACTGCCCTCGATCTGCTGGCAGTGCTCCTACTAATGCAGCACAATATGCTATTAGCCTTCTTGGCAACAAGGGCACACTGCTGAGTCATCCCACTTTCATCCACTGTAATCCCGAAGTCATTTTCTGCAGAACTGCCGCTTAGCCAGTCGGTCCCCAGCCTGTAGCAGTGCCTGAGAGTCTTCCGTCCGAAGTGCAGGACTTTGCACTTGTTCTTGTTGAACCTCATCAGATTTCTTTTGGCCCAATCCTCCAATCTGTCTAGGTCACTCTGGACCCTATCCCTACCCTCCACCATATCTACCTCTCCCCCAGCTTAATGTCATCTGCTGTCTTGCTGAGGGGGCAATTCATTCCGTCATCCAGATCATTAATGAAGATGTTGAACAAAACTGGCCCCAGGACCGACTTCTGGGGCACTCTGTTTGATACCAGCTGCCAACTAGACATCGAGCCATTGATCACTATCCATTGAGCCCGATGATCTCGCCAGCTTTCTATCCACCTTATAGTCCATTCATCCAATCCATACTTCTTTAACTTGCTAGCAAGAATACTGTGGGAGACCGTATTAATAGCTTTGCTAAAGTCAAGATATATTACGACCACCGCTTTCCCCATATCCACAGAGCCAGATATCACATCATAGAAGGCAATCAGATTGGTCAGGCATGACTTGCCCTTGGTGAATCCATGTTGACTGTTCCTGATCTCCTTCCTCTCCTCCAAGTGCTTCAGAATGGATTCCTTGAGGACCTGGTCCATGATTTTTCCAGGGACTGAGGTGAGGCTGACCGGTCTGTAGTTCCCCAGACTCTCTTTCTTCCCTTTTTTAAAACGGGGCACTATATTTGCCTTTTTCCAATCGTCCAGGACCTCCCCCGATCGCCACGAGTTTTCAAAGATAATGGCCAATGGCTCTGCAATCACATCAGCCAACTCCCTCAGCACCCTTGGATGCATTAGATCCGGCCCCATGGACTTGTGCATGGCCAGCTTTTCTAAATAGTCCTGAACCTGTTCTTTCACCACTGAGGACTGCTCACCTCCCCCCATTACTGTGCTGCCCAGTTCAGCAGTCTGGGAGCTGACCTTGTCTGTGATACATGTATGGATCTTTTTACTTCCTTTTGGTTTCTGGGCATTCAGTTACACCTGGATTACCATTTTCAATCTTTTCTTCACAAACATGAGGGATAAATGCTTGGGTATTTTAATAAAAGTTGAGACTCTCATGACAAGACACCAAGGACTGGGGCTTTACATACAACACCACATATTGCAAGATCCGAAATAAAATCATGAGTTATTAACAGTGCCTATTCCTCTCCACTTCCTGCTCCACTCTGTTACACTGAGAGGC
The DNA here is from genome assembly GCF_965152235.1 of Eretmochelys imbricata. Taxonomy (NCBI): domain Eukaryota; kingdom Metazoa; phylum Chordata; order Testudines; family Cheloniidae; genus Eretmochelys; species Eretmochelys imbricata. The sequence goes on from NC_135577.1 coordinate 85,452,710, forward strand.
ACAGTGAGGATGAGGAACCAGCAGAGAGAGCAGTGAGAATGGGAAGTAAAGGAGCAGGAAGCCTTGGATGCCTGCTTGGAACTCTAGGAATAGCCTCTGAAATCCAGGAAGAGCAGCTGAAGGAGAAACGTTGCTCACTGCCTTCCTTAGAAGTAAACATTTCAGCCAGCATGAGTGAAAGAGTTACATCAGGGTGAAGATGTGGGTCTGTCATTCCAGATGAGTGACACTTGGCAGGTAGGAAACCTCCAAGGTTGTCATGAAGGTACAGATCCTGCTCCTGCTGAAGTCAAGGGCAAATCCCCCATTTATTTCAATAAGAGCAGGCCTGAAATAATCACACACTTGAAAGATGGGTTGTTGTCTTTTGACTCTTTGTTTTGCAAAGTACAAATCTCAGATAACCAGACTGTTGCTTGGTTAGCATTGCAAAAGGTGAAAGAGAGAGAGTTCTTCTAACATTCTCTTGTCCCTTTAATAAAACAGAGAGAAAAGCCTAGTTAACATTGGCAGATGTCATGAAACACCACCACTGTATCTCATGTATAATGTGATTAATTTGAAAGTTATGTTCTTCAAAAAAATGTATTTTTGGTGGCATATTAGTTAAAGAAATTAATCTCTCTGTGTTAAACTGCCAGCTTTTGAATTAATTGCATGAGCACAATAATCAATTAATAAATGTTAAGCAAACAAGGGAAAATCAGTGAATTAAAAATTACTAAATTGATTCCAAGTGCACATAATCCAAGGGACAGCCATAATTCTTCAGTTTAGACCTAAGAATAGGAACCTTCTCTCACCAGTTCCTGCTCCCCATTTGTCCACACCTGGCATTTAAAACAATGCAGTTTTATTATGATTTTTACAAATAAATTACTATCCATAATCTAACTTGTTACATTAAGTGGATTACAGAAACAAATCATACATAGTAGTCCATTTGTTGCTGTCAAGGAGAAGGTCAGAGCTTTTCAAAGATCATTCATCTCTACATGAAATAAAAGTCTGCTTTTCCAAAAGAAACCAGATGCCTCACCAGGTGGGCCACAACTGATTGGGATGCTCCACCAACTAAGTGAATCAGAAGTCTTTATAATATGGCTGGGTGAAATGCTCATTGCAAAGAATTTTAACCACAAAATCTGCTTGATTTTGAGTTTCTGAAAATTCTATATAATTGGAGTAATTTTGACAAAATGCAGTGAAGAGTAAATTTCACTTTCTGGACATTTATGAAAACTCAGCCTCTTTCACTCAAATTTATATTTGCAAATTCTGAAAAAGCTGCAAGAGGAGAATGTGATGGCACTGTATCCTTAGAAACCACAGTGCATATAAGCACATTTTCTCATAGCACACTGGTCTGGGATCCTGGCACTCCTGATTTGTTCCCACCATTATATAATTGTGTCTGATAACTACCATATAAAGCAGATATTTATAATTGCTCCCATTTTTCAGAGGGGGTAACTAAGACTCAGAGAGATTAAATGATTTATACAAGTTCACACAGCTAGTTGTGTTTTTTTCCAGAACCAGGATCTCAACCCATGTTTCATGAAGACCACACTGATGTCTCATACATTAGATTACAGTACCTCCTTAATAACAGCACCAGACAAATCTCTCTTTGTGTCTCAGTTTAAACATGAGGGTTTAATTATACTTATTTACTTACTCTGCCTGTGGCTGTGGACACGGGGTCTGACAGGGTGATCCTTGGCCCTACACTATTTAACATTTCTATCAATAACCTGGAAGAAAACATAAAATCATCACTGACAAAGTTTGCAGATGACACAATAATTGGGGTTGTGGTAAATAACAATGAGGACAGGGCACTGATTCAGAGAGATCTGGATCACTTGGTAAACTGGGTGCAAGCAAAATATATGTGTTGTAATACAGCTAAATGTATACAGTTAGCAGCAAAGAATGTAGGCTGTACTTACAAGATGGGGGACTCTATCCTGGGAAGCGGAGACTCTGAAAAAGATTTGAGCGTCATGGTGGATAATCAGCTGAACGTGAGCTTCCAGTGAGAACCAGTGACCAAAGGAGTTAATGCAATCCTAGAATGCATAAACAGGAGCATCTCAAGTAGGAGTAGAGAGGTTATTTTACCTCTCTATTTGGCATTGGCGAGACTGCTGCTGGAATACTGTGTCCAGTTCTGGTGCCCACAATTCAAGAAAGGATATTGATAAATTGGAGATGGTTCAGAAAAAAGCCACAATAATTAAAGGATTAGAAAACATGTCTTACAGTGCTAGACTCAAGGAGCTCCATCTATTTCGCTCAACAAAAGAGCAGGATAAGGGGTGACTTGATTACAGTCCAGAAATATCTGCATGGGGAACAAATATTTAATAATGTGCTCTTCAGAGAATGGTATAACATGATCCAGTGGCTGGAAGTTGAAGCTAGACAAATTCAGACTGGAAATAAGGCATAAATTTATAACAGTGAGAGTAATTAACCATTGGAACAATTTACCCATGGTCATAGTGGATTCTCCATCACTGATAGTTTAAATCAAGATTGGATGTTTTTGTACAAGATATACTCTTGTAATTGTTTTGGGAAAATTGTAAGGCCTGTGATATGCAGGAGGTCAGACTAGATGATCACAATGGTCCTATCTGGTTCTGGAATCTATGAATTTATTCTGTCCATTTTCAGATTTCAGCTGTGATAAATGTCCTTTTCCTCATTTGATAAATGGGGAAATGGAAACCCAGGGAAGTTGTAATTTGCCAACTAGGAACTGGTGTCTCGCAAATTAGGCATAAGCCTGGGAGTGACGAGATCTGGGTTTTAATCTGGGTTCTGATACTGTCTTGCTGTGTGACTCTTGGGAATTTTACTTCATCTCTGTGGGGATCAGTTTTCACATGCATAAAATGGATGCTGTGCACCTGAATAGTTGCCTGGCTTCTGAAGGCATAAAGTCTGCTAACAGCGGCAGCCTGGAGCCACGAAGTGGTCACTGCCACTTGAAGAGGGCCTATGGCCAGACGGGAGGCAAGTGCACGCATTCAGCTCATCTCATGGGGAGCCCTGGCAGGAATGTATAGCTACTGTCCCCAGGAAGGGCAGTTGTGCAGTCAACAGAACTTGTGCTATGCTGGGAAAAACAAGCAAGCATTAAAACAAAACAGTTGTTTGCTTCTGTGAGATCCTGAAGCCAGAGGCTGATTAAGATTTATTGGGCCTCTGGGCACAAAGAACCCTGCTACCTCCTCACCTTCACCACAGGGCCCCACCCCCTGCTCCTCCCCTCTCCCCTCCCCATGGCTGCCTCCTGGCCTGGCCGGAAGCCAGGCCGTGGTAAGAGTTGGCCACTGAGCCTTGGCTGCTGTGGGGAGCCTTGGACCCTCCACCTGTCCTGGATGGCGTTCCCTGGACAGCAGGGTCACGGGCTGGGGGCTGCTCTCAGGCACCCCGGCTCCTCGCCCAGGACAGGTGGAGGGTCCAGGGCTCCACACAGCTGCCCGGACAGCATAGAAATAAAGATAAATGGAAATAAATGGTTCAATGCAGTAGTTTTGGGCCTGTAGTTTCAGGTGAGTGAGAATGGACAGCTGCAGTTGTCTGGACACATAATACAGCATTATGCCAGAGAACTCTGCCTAAGTGCCAAATATCGTAATAGCTGAGACATGAGGTTTTTTATTAAAACAGTGTTGTCTATTGGAGACTGGGTGTCAGGACTCTTGAATTCTCGAACTAGCAGTGATACTTGATTCACGTTGTGCTTGACTATAGGCAATTCACTTAACCCCTGTGTGTTTCACTGTATCCATGTGTAAAACGGGGGAAGGAAAGGGGCTGGGTGGGTAGCGGGAGGGAGAGGGGCTCAGGGGACCAAGATCTCTGTGGGAGGGAGGGGGAAGGAGAGAGGTTTGGGGTGTGGGGGCAGCTCTACACAGGAGGAATATGCTTAGTGCTTACGCTACCACAGCTCCTGCTTTTGTCTGGCCTGGCCAGTGGGCGGGGCCTCAAGGGGGAGGAGGCGAAGCAGGGTGGCGGGACCCTGGGGGGAGGGAGAGGAGGAGCAGGGGGTGGAGCCGGAGTTACAGGTTCCAGGGGCCCCTCAATTGGCCAGGACCCTAGGGCACAGGCTTCATGGGCCCATATGGTAATCTGCCACTGCCTGCAGCAAACAGCATTAGCACAAGCAATAAAACCACAGTATTAATTGAGTTAGAACAGTGGTTTTCAAACTTTTCTGTATTGTGACCCCCATCTTAAAACAAAAAAATTTGAGACCCACTCTCCCAACTAGCCACAAAGCAAGGGTCTGCTGCCTGTGACTCATCCTGAACCTCCCCATGACCCTTTTGGGGGTTGCACCCCACACCCGATTGAAAAACAATGAGTTAGAACACACACATTATTTTAATTGAGGCAAATTTGGGGAATCCATTTCTTTCTTTACAGACAACAGCATGTTCTGCCCTTTTTCTATGTGTGGGGAAAATACATTAATATAAAATATTTTTGTTTTATCTAGTCCTTGCTTGCTGTGCAGAGAATCACCTACGGTAATGGTTTGGCTGCTAAGAACTACATCAGATAAAATGCTTTATTTCTCCCTCCCATGATAGGAATGCAGACAATACTTCTGAAGAATACTTATTATTGGTTATCTTTAGTGCAATAGACTGCATTGCCAATGACACATCTGATCCTGGCCAACTTTTTTTTTAACCTTTTCACCATCTTTCAACTGCAGAAGGATGGAGCCAGCCATGTTTTTGAACCAGTCCAGTAAACCTTAGCATTGTAGCAGATAAAACAAGAGACCTTTTCTCAAGTTTAATTTCATATTAAAAGAACTGTCAGAATCTTGGTATGAGAAGCGGCTTGTGAGATTGTGTCCATGGGCTGAGTTGATGATTGCTTCATTAGAACTCTGCACACTTCAAGAACCAAATGCTTTCAAATTTCTTTAAATGGTATTAGGGGAAAAAATATCCTTGAGGCATTATTTTTAAAGGGGACTTCAAACATTCCCTGAGAGAAAAAAAATACAACACATTTGAACACCATGGGGTTTGCAGGGAAAAATCTTTGTCACCGAAGCTGTAAAACTGGAGCCATCTTTTGAGTTTCAGGGTTAACATAAGTGTTGGCCACAAATCAAGGTTGTTTTTGAGATGCACACTAAGAAAGAATCTGAGGAGCTCCAGATTCCCAGCTTAGACCAGCCATATTTAGATTCTGCAATAGATAATTTAGATAGGAGTTAGTTACATTAGCTAATTTTTAAACTTAACCATGTTTCATGTTTATTCGCGGAACTCCGCATACAAGTGAATTCTAAACCTTGCTAGAAACACAAGAAAATCCTCGGTTCTTAATCTTCTGTATTGTGCAGGCCTTATTTCTACAGTAAGAGTATGTAGTAACCTTATTTTAGATATTGTAGAGTGCAGATTTAAAAGCAGCTCTGTAGCAAGTGGATGTGTAAGGGTAAATCTGCTCATCTTGAATCCTTCAGCAAATGGTCTGCTCTGGAGGTCATATCAAAGAGATTCTTCTTCCAGCTTAAACCTGTCTTTTCTAAATAGATCTCAACCTGAGCTCATTTAATACATTGATGTCTGGTTTTTCAGTCTTTATACTTGCTGTATTACATATCAAAAGGACTCTTGAGAAATTCCCTAGACTTGGTAATTCTAATTTCTTATGTATAACTACTCTATATTCACTCTGAGGACCGCTGTATTGTATGCTAAACCATGAATTGTAAAAATTGATCCCTTTGTATGTAGGTTTGTATTAAATTGAGATACTTTATATTTCTCCTGTTTGTTGCCACACTTGGGTTCCTGGTGTCAGTTTGTATTTGGCTGCTTGAGCATATTAAAGTTTTGCTAGGGCTTATGATGTTCTTGCCAAGAGCGCTCTTGCAGCAATCTGCACTAGAATGGTCTTTGTGCCAATTACTTCAAAAAATATTCTTTTTTAAAACCAATTTTTCATGGCTACTATTTCAGGTTGCAGTGTGGTGATTTCAATTTTAATTTTTTTCTTTTTCTTTTTAATGTTGATCTTCTTGAAGTGCTTATTTGCAGGCTTTGGAATATGAAAAAAGTACTGCACTGCTGACAGGCTGAGTTGTTATTAAGACATCTAAATAGGAAAAGGGTTCAAAGGTATTAAATATAAAACCTGGCATGTCGCATTACTAACAGCACACACATATTCAAAGAATACTTTTTAATAGTGGAACGTTTGGTCTTCTATTTATGGTTTTGATCGTGAAATTGAATAGTTTTATAATCACAGCTGTAGTAGGCATGATTACAAAATGTTGTGATGTATGATCCCTTGACAAAATATGTATATTAGGTTCCAATAGATAGTTTATGCTATATGGCTGATTTCTTTAATAGCAACTCTGCATCACTTTCTATTGAGACGAAACCAGGATGTTGTACAGGTCCAATTAATACAAAATCACACCAAAGGAAAGAGAACCCACATTGCTGAGACAATGAATTATAATGTATTTCACAATGAAAAGAATGAAGTCTGTTCTTCACAGGAGGGTGGAGAACCTGACTATGTCAGGACAACCAGGTCTCTTGATCCTGCAACTGTTATTCACAAAAATAGTGTCAGTGCAGGATTGGACCTCAGATTTAATTCTGAGATGCAAACAATAAGCATAATAAAAATATATGTGTATAACAGTATACTATGCAGATAAATGATGAAAGCTAATATATTATCCTATAATAAAACAATGCAGATGCTCTTACGAAATAGAATGAAAAGTCAACATTAAAATAGGCCACCTTCATATTAATCTATTACTATATAAAATTTTGATGTCCAGATATATTATTATTAATTATTTTTAAACTACCTCTGCTCTGCTGTTCATTTCCCAGACCTTTATGACTTTTTCCCAGTTAAAAACAGCCCATTTCTTTTACAATGGCAGCTTTAAGGATTGTTTCTTTATTACACTCCGGGCCAAATTCTTTACTCACATTGAGAAGGAATAGCTTACTCTTCTGGTATTCCCATTCATCCAAATATGACCACACAGAGGAAGGAACTTCTCAATGTGAAAGAGGGGGACAGTGTCATGCCCTTAATCATTTTATTCTTAGGATTTTCATCATTTTCCCCCATATATTTTATTATAATAAGCAACTGTGATGTGCCTGGTTAAATTAATAATCAAAGGTGTTAAAGGGTAATTCTTTTATCCATTTTTCCACATGTGCAGTGTTTTATTGGGGTAAAAGCCTGGATTTCTTTTCTCTGTAGGTTAATTGTTGATGTACATTCTTCTTTATCACAATAAATTCATCTGCATTTCCTTTAGGAAAGTCTACAGGTCAAATTCTGGCTAAGGCAGGCGAAGTGGCATAAAAGCAGTCTTGTAGGCCAGTTGTTCCTCTTCCTCCACTAGTAAAGTTCACCCTCTTGCAGTGGAACCGGTGTGGTTCCAGGGGAACTCATTGGGGGAATTCTTGTGTAGGGGCCAGGGACACGTCCAGAGTAACCACTGCTGTTCAGATGCATTAATATGTCCCCTGTGTAGATGGGAAGTGCTGTATAATATCTCCAAGGATGAAGTAGCGGCCACTGTGCCTTCAATTATCCCAAAGGGCTGTGTGAGTTACTGAAAGGAGAGGGAAGTAACTGTAGTTTCTCAAACCACTCTGTGATAAATGTTGACTTTTTAAACACAAAATACGCCCTGAGTCCAGATGTATTAACAATTTCATTTTAAACCCATTTTCTGTTTTCCGAGTGAGTTTGGCAGGTGTCTATGAAGGGATTGCAGCTACTAAAGAAGAATCTGAACTAAAAAATATGTATCTGTTATGTATACTACATGTCCTACTTGAAATCGGACTTGTGCTTCAATGGGCGCTGAAGGCCACAACTTTTATGGTTGATAGATAAGGCTCACTCGGTATTCAGTGTGAATAATAGTGAGCTTGCTGCACCCAGTTGCTAAGATATTTGTATAGGTTCATGGACTACATGCCTCTCTTTTCCCACTATTTGTGTGTCTGTGTGTGTAAGAGAGAGAGAGAGAGAAGAAATATTTATATATATTGAGAAAAACATAAGACAACTGGCCACAGATAGCAGGAAAGGGTGGAATGATCTTTAGATTTCTGGTTCTGTGAGCTTTCTTTTCCCAGTCTCGAGACAAACAATTATATAGTTACAAAGGCACTGTAGTCCTCTGTGTCCATTCACGTCAGGAAAGGGCTTTACTACTTATATACAATGTTTAGTAAATAGTTATGTGATTTTTTAAAAATAAGTGTTAATTTAAAAAAAAGAATAAAGAGAAGTTTGTTTAATTGTAATTTTGTAAAAATATTCTACAGTTTATTTCAGTGGCTCAAAATAAGTGTTCATAGTTTGAAAGAATTCTGTGTTGCTGGCCTACAAAGGATAGAGTATCACTATTTGAATGAGCAAAATATATCAGCACTTGTGCATACACTAAATAACTGTGTGTGTAAATTGGATAAACGCATGTGTTAGTTGACTGGTGAGACACCGAAGTAGCCGTGTGCATGTGCATTTAGCCATTTTATATACATAGCTACCTATCTTTGCACACAAATAAGGATGCACAATAGCTCTGTACATTTTTCATACGTGAGCCTCATGAGAAAATTTGGTTCTAAATGATCACATGAACACCCAGAAGTTAACACCCCATTAAGATAAATAGTCTGAGTTGACACTTCTGTCAATGGGCTGGTTTAAATCTGATAGCAAACTAGGACAGTGATTTACATATGGACCAAAAGAGTTAGTTTGTAACTTTATTTTTAATGGAAGTTTAAGTTTTTGAAGAACATAGGAAAATCTGAAAGGTGAAATTCACAGATTTTTCATGCCCGCAGGTTTTTATTGCCCCGGGTAATACATGTCCTTACTCCTTACATCACATATACGAGAAAAATAATAGACATCATATTTAAAGATGTCTTTTGATAAAGAAAATCTTTCCATCTCTAGAGGTGAGATTTAACTCTAAAGTACGATGAGCAAGTTCCAGATGTATTTTTCAATTACTGGGCTTTCCTTTTCTTAAGTATTAACAGAGGGAAGGTTTTATCAAGGTCTTTGTGATGTGCTTGTTTATAATGAGTAGACATTAGTAGAGCACATCTAAGTGCTTATTGCTAACAGATGACTAAGAGGAGCATATGGCAGGGAAAAGAAATATATATTTGTCCAAGCATACTCTTCATCCACTGTGTTTACATGTAGTTACAACATTTGCACATCCATTTTTGTATCAGAGAAAAAAACAAAAGCGAAACAATGTTTTTTTAAATATTTGAGCGTCAGGTAGAGTTAATTTAGAATACTTTTTTAACAAAAGAATTATATTTTTCAGTGCAGAAGATTTTAATAGGTTTTTTTATTGCTTCATCTTGACGCCTTCACAACATTATACTTCTTATACTCATTATACATTAACAGTCCTACTGTTATGAAATGTTTTTTGGTTCACCCACCTGTTCCTTTAAGTAGAAGTTTAATAAGACTGGATGACACCATGAGCAATAATAGGGGTGGGATAAGTTTATGCACTAACCTGTGTTTAAAGTCAGATGCAGATCAGGTCACAAGAGAGGCTCTGTTTGGCAGGCTTATAGTCCCCTCAGATCAGTATCACCAAACAGTTCGCAGCATCTTCTAAAAGTCTCTGATCAAAACAGATTCTGGAATAGAGACCTGATCCAATTACCACTGACATTAATGGGAGTCTTACCATGACCTTCAGTGCACCCCATTAACTTGGGAGGTGCACCGACAGAGTTTTGGGGGAAGCTGCACAGTGGTTAATGTAAAGAAGTTTTGTTAGGCTAGGTTTACACTGCAATCAGAGATGTGATTTGCAGCATGGGTCAGCGTACCTGCATGGCTAAAATAGCAGTAAAGATGCAGCAATACGGGCTGCACAAGCCTGTCTGGGGACATACAAAACAGTTTATATTTCCACTTAATGTCATTAAAGTCATAGTACTATATATAGGATGTTATTGTCTGCTGCTATCGGATTGATTGGACATGAGTCTTAGCCACATGGAGGTAATTTACCCCAAAAATTCTACCAGTTTTAATGCTAGTTTAGTTGAATTGGTGTTAAAAATGGTGACAGGCACAATATAGATAAGGTCCTGACAGCTAAAACTAGTATTACCGCCAATTAGATTTGTTACAGAATGGGTTTGACTAAAGTGGAGATAGAAGATGTTTCAGCATGAGAACTTTGTCTGAACTGGAGTTCCCACCTCTTTTAATACTGATTCAACAGAACATGTGTCAGAACTGATGGGAATTTGTTGCAGATTTCCCAGTGCAGCAGCCAAAATTCAATTTAGATCTGACCCCAAAATTTGAAGCTGTTTGGACCTGAGGACATGGTTCAGTTATGATAGAGTTAGGGACTAGCTGCATGGCTTGAATCCAGGTACAAACTTTCCCAAAGTTCAGCAGTGCTTGAGTATAGCGGAGTTAGCTTTGGGCAATCTCTAGTGATGGTGATACAAACGCAGAGCTGCAGTTTCACTGAAAGATCGAGGAGAAACTGGATACCAATTTAATAAGCACTTGTTCAAAACAAATCTTTTTGACATTTAGCAATGAATGACATGGAGTATTCCAAAAATAGGTGTGGGAGATAAAAAATGAATCTTAAGTAAGATGTATCTCAAAGTTCTCCCCAAGTGTTAATGCCAACTTCAAACATCTTAGCATAGGCATTCCTTTAAAAAAATGCATTTAGCCTAGTACATTGAGCATAGGATTATTTTTTACATTATTTCTGGTTTCATTAAAAAGCAGCATTTTTCCAAGCATTTACGGATTTGTGTTTCTGCAGTAAGACGAAGTTGCATGATAAAGTGAGAGAGATAATGGTAAATAAGCATATGTGTAAGCCTAGCTAGAAGGGGGAAAGTATGCTATTTGTATCCCTCCTGTGAAGAAAATCCTGTTTCTTTAGCTATTTCTTCATTAGTTAATAAGGTCTTGCAAAAAATGTGTATTTGAAATGGTATTTTTGCATCCTTGCCTCTAGGCATATGTTCACCAAATAGTTTGCCCTCTGAAGGTGCATTAAGTATGAATTTAAGTAATAATTACCTCAGATGTGGATGGTCATAAATCTATAACTGAAATGGACAAAACCACAAGCTAATCATCCTCCCCATTCAGAACTACCTCACTGACTGTGGTCACAAATGTAAAATATTGGATAAAAGAGAGATTTTTAAAGATTGTGAATCAAAAAAATAACTTCAAGCTTTAATTTGTTGTTCTATTAGCTTAAATGAGATTTAATTTTGGGTGCACTTCATGGTTTAAGAGATTGCCAATGGAACACAGAGCCTTTTACCTCTCACTCACCACTAAGAATAGCCCTTATATCAGTAGTGACCAAAAGCTGCAGACTGTTATCTAATCTTTGTGAAATGAGTTTCAGTTCCCAGTAGATATGTATCCACACCATCACAACTGGCACATGTTGGCATCTTTGTGGGCACTCTCAATAGAGATGCTGAGGGCTGAATGCATCATGGAGCCTGAATTCTCTGTCCTCGAGGCCTTCTTTCCAGGCTGATACTGAGATGCTGGCAGGATAAAAGGTGGGGACAGTTGGCACTGCCACTGCCCATGATGTCCCTGTTGTGTGAATATAGGCCTGCAGTCTCCAGAGCTGCCAGTCTGATACCTGGCACAGGTACTATTCATTTTAATTTTTTTTCAAAGGACATCATTTTATCTGTCCACAGTAAGGCTTCTGAGGCAGCTGAGTCAGAAATTATAGGTCAGTCCTTTCCGATAGTTTCATAATCATTCAGCTTCAGCAAGCAGCACTGAGTTGCAATCTCAAATGGAGCAGCTGGATCTCCTGGGTGTATTTTTGTTAGGGGCTTATTCCTTTACCCACTACTTCCCTGGTCCTTCTTGCATGAAGAGAGAGCAACAATACCCGAAGTCCAAAGGTGCGAACAATTTGATGTTTATTGGGATGAACTTCCACAAGCATGATTCCAGTTTCCTTCCTTAGTGTCCCTCTTCCCAGCTCTGACACCACAGAGCCTTACCTGTTCCCGTTCCCCCACTTAGCAAAACATGATTCCAATTTCCCCAACCCCATTCCCTGTTCCCATTCCCCCCCACACTTCCTGATTGACTGCAGACTATATAGTAAAACTTGAGTTCTGCTTAGCTATACCTTAACCAATCATTTTCCTGAAATTTAACTAACCAATCCTAATATATTGTAGCATGATTATGTAACCAATTATATCCCACCACCTTAATTAGTTTACACCCAGCAAAATTAATTATACAGCAGACAGAAACAATCACAGAACCAGACAGGGATTATACTGACAAACAATAGCAAAGTGGGAACTATAATGACAAAACAATACAGAAGTGAGGATTTCACATCCCAGCTATTGGTAAGTGAGTTCTTGCCAGACAGGATGCTATCACACTAAGTTTCCTTTTACATTTTCTAGGCACTTCCCTTTCTCTGGAGGTGATAGGACAGGATTGTATTCCTAACAGCCAATAGCACCTTATTTCAGTGTGACTAGTTTGGAATGTGAGGATGTGACCGTTCGCTTCCCAGCTTATGGCTGCTTCTGCTGCTTAGCCAAAGGCCTTAGCCTAAGAACAGGGCCTCAGACTGTCACAGTAAGAGAAGGACCTTACACCGGCAGACAGTGATTTTGATTCTTTCTTTTATACCTCTATAACTAGCTAAGTGATAAGAATACACCTAAATTCTTAGTGTATAAGTCTTTACAGACAGGCCTGCATATCTATATCCTAACAGTTTTGCTTAGTGTTCATCGTGTAAATAGGGGAACGAAAACCTCTGCCTCTCATTCAGCTCCAAAAGTTCTCAGCACATGCACAGTGCATTAAGCTAAATCAAGGCTTGACTAGTAACTCTGCAGCTGTAAAATGCTTGGTGTCTGCGCAGTTGAACCCATTGATCACTTGCAGGCTCATGCTTCTTGTATTGCCAACCACAAAGAAGTAATTCAAGGATGTAAGTAGTGTCTCTAAGATGTAGATGACTGGCAATTCAATTAAATGGGTCCTGGAAAAGTTTCAAAAATGCTGCTCCTTTTGTCTCACATTTTAATCTCCAAATGTTTTAAAATTAGTCTTCCCTTTCTACCCCCATTACTTCAATTTTATATCTCTTACTTCATTCCCTTGATTTTCTAATTTGTCCTTTCTTTCTTTGAAAAAAAATCAATAACACAGAAGTTCTGAGTTTTAGATTTGATAAATTGAAACATTTGGCTATTATGTACTTTTCTTCTTTCTTGCCATGAGGACATTTAGAACATGTTGACAGCCAATATTAATAAGCTTAACACTGATCCTGGCAGTTACTAAATATAATTTTTGATGGAGTAAAGTGCTCTTTAGAATAACAATGTTGTCCTTTAAAAAAGATGATGTCACATTTGCATCATGAATTCACAGGGGTTTCTTTTATTCTTTTTATTTTGCAGGTGATCCATATAACAGGCCGGTTACGACTGAGAGTGTCACTGTCCCATGGGAGGACAGTCCCTAGCCAAATCATGGGGCTTGTAGTTGTGGCTCATGCTTTGCCACCTCCTACAATCAATGAAGTCAGAATCGACTGCCACATGTTTGTTACTCGCGTAAATATGGACCTCAATATCATTTACTGTGAAAATAGGTACAGCATTTCACCTTTCGTTTTTCTGTGTTGCATGTGTACTCTGTATTCCATGGCTTGGTAAACAGTGGAGATCAGACTCCTGGAGTGTCAGCCTGGTGCCATATGAGAGCACAAAATTCGCTGTCGTCATTATTAATTATTAAAATCGGAAGAGTATGAAGGAGATTTTTTAACATTAACATGACAAGTTGCATGATGTCTTTATATTTGGAAATGAAAAAAAAGGAAACCTACTATTTGAAGTTTAATTCCCCTACATTCCTGAAATACTTTGCAGAAGATGCAGTCTCATTTGAAATTCTATCTCTGCTTATTGGAATGGAGGACTTGGTTGCTAGAAGGGGTCAGATGGAGCAGGTGACAGGTTGGGGGACAATGTCATTGGAAGCAGGAGATGGGGGGTGTCATAAATATAAAGGGAAGGGTAACCACCTTTCTGTATACAGTGCTATAAAATCCCTCCTGGCCAGAGGCAACATCCTGTTACCTGTAAAGGGTTAAGAAGCTCAGCTAACCTTGCTGGCACCTGACATGGTGGCAGAACGGTGGGATCATTTTGAACCAGAGATCATTTTGAACCAAAAGCACAGACCTGAAGAGGTTTGTTTTTAAGCTGAGAGCAGCTTGAGGGTTTTCTGTCTATTTGCCTGGAGACAGAGGTGTTAGTTTTTTTACAAAGGGATTTTTCTTTTCTGAGCTGGAGTTTTCTCTACCTAAAGGCAGGGTAGTTAACCTCCTGCAGGGAAATTCACAAGTTTTTTTTTTCCCCCCTAACTCTCGGGTATAGCTAGAGTTAAGCACAAGAAAGCAGGAAAATGACTACCAGTGAAGCAGCTAATAAACAAGAGCTGGCCAGATTTGAAGCTGAAGAGAAACAAAAAGAGCATGATAGACAGATGGCCTTAAGGTGCTTGGAGATGAAGGCAGAAAAAGCCTGCGTGGAGGCAGAGGAAGCTACCCACAAGAGAGCTGTGGAGGCAGAGGAAGCTGCCCACAAGAGAGCTATGGAGGAGAAAGAGAAAGAGAGGAAGCATGCACTGGAGATGGAGAAGGCAAGGGCTCAGCAGAATATACCAACCAACCCTAGCAATCCTTCTCAGGTACCCCTTTCCATTCCAGAAAGTTCCCCACTTACAAGGCAGGCGATGATACCGAGGCCTTCTTAGAAAACTTCGAAAGGTCCTGCCTTGGGTACAGCATCTCTACAGACCACTCCATTGGTAGAGCTGAGGTCGCAGCTCAGTGGACCCTTATCAGAGGTGGCAGCTGAAATGCCTAAGGAACACATGAACAGTTATGAACTTTTTAAAACCCAGATGAGAGTCAGAATGGGGCTAACACCCGAGCATTCCCATCCGCGGTTCAGAGCCCTAAGGTGGAAACCAGGCATGTCATTTACTTGACATGCCTACCACATTGTGAAACATTGGGATGCCTGGATATCAGGAGCAAGTGTTAAATCTCCAGAAGAGTTGCCCTTCCTAATGCAAATGGAGCAGTTCTTAGAGGGTTTTCTGGGAAAGAATTTTCTGTAGTATCTGGCTGATGAATCTTGCCCATATGCTCAGGGTTTAGCTGATCGCCATATTTGGGGTCGGGAAGGAATTTTCCTCCAGGGCAGATTGGAAGAGGCCCTGGAGGTTTTTCGCCTTCCTCTGTAGCATGGGGCACGGGTCACTTGCTGGAGGATTCTCTGCTCCTTGAGGTCTTTAAACTACAATTTGAGGACTTCAATAGCACAGATATAGGTGTGAGGTTTTTTTTGTAGGAGTGGTGGGTGAAATTCTGTGGCCTGCGTTGTGCAGGAGGTCAGACTAGATGATCATAATGGTCCCTTCTGACCTAAATATCTATGAATCTATGAATCTAGGGTGTTCCTGAGGAAATAGAAAGGTACATCCTAGATGGGAAGCCCAAAACTGTAATCGAGGCGGGGGAGATTGGAGCCAAATGGGTGGAGGTGGCCGAAAAGAAAAAAAAACAGTAGCAGTTGGAGCAAATATCAGAAGGGACAATCTGAAACAAAACCCTATCACCGGGGGCAACCCAAGGCCCCACCTACATCCCAAGGAAAACCCCAGACACCTTATCGTCCCACCACACCATTCTCCAGCAACCCACCTCGCCACAGTTACCAGTCAACTGGGCGATGTTTTAAATGTAATGAGCTGGGGCATGTGAAGGCCAACTGCCCCAAGAACCCCAACAGATTACAGTTCATTGCACTGGGGTCACACCAAAGGTCCTCAGGCCCAGATGCCTCCCAGATACCCTTAGAGTGAAGGGAAACTGTGAGTGTGGGCGGGAAGAAGGTTACAGCGTGGAGGGACACTGGAGTGCAGGTGTCAGCTATCCATCAATCCTTAGTGGACCCCAACTTAATCAACCCAGAGGCCCAAGTGACGATTCAACCCTTCAAGTTCAACTCTTTCGATTTGCCTACAGCCAAGTTGCCTGTCCATAGAATCATAGAATCATAGAATATCAGGGTTGGAAGGGACCCCTGAAGGTCATCTAGTCCAACCCCCTGCTCGAAGCAGGACCAATTCCCAGTTAAATCATCCCAGCCAGGGCTTTGTCAAGCCTGACCTTAAAAACTTCCAAGGAAGGAGATTCCACCACCTCCCTAGGCAACGCATTCCAGTGTTTCACCACCCTCTTAGTGAAAAAGTTTTTCCTAATATCTAATCTAAACCTCCCCCACTGCAACTTGAGGCCATTACTCCTCATTCTGTCATCTGCTACCATTGAGAACAGTCTAGAGCCATCCTCTTTGGAACCCCCTTTCAGGTAGTTGAAAGCAGCTATCAAATCCCCCCTCATTCTTCTCTTCTGCAGGCTAAACAATCCCAGCTCCCTCAGCCTCTCCTCATAAGTCATGTGTTCCAGACCCCTAATCATTTTTGTTGCCCTTCGCTGGACTCTCTCCAATTTATCCACATCCTTCTTGTAGTGTGGGGCCCAAAACTGGACACAGTACTCCAGATGAGGCCTCACCAATGTCGAATAGAGGGGGACGATCAGGTCCCTCGATCTGCTCGCTATGCCCCTACGTATACATCCCAAAATGCCATTGGCCTTCTTGGCAACAAGGGCACACTGCTGACTCATATCCAGCTTGTCGTCCACTGTCACCCCTAGGTCCTTTTCCGCAGAACTGCTGCCTAGCCATTCGGTCCCTAGTCTGTAGCGGTGCATTGGATTCTTCCGTCCTAAGTGCAGGACCCTGCACTTATCCTTATTGAACCTCATCAGATTTCTTTTGGCCCAATCCTCCAATTTGTCTAGGTCCTTCTGTATCCTATCCCTCCCCTCCAGCGTATCTACCACTCCTCCCAGTTTAGTATCGTCCGCAAATTTGCTGAGAGTGCAATCCACACCATCCTCCAGATCATTTATGAAGATATTGAACAAAACCGGCCCCAGGACCGACCCCTGGGGCACTCCACTTGACACCGGCTGCCAACTAGACATGGAGCCATTGATCACTACCCGTTGAGCCCGACAATCTAGCCAGCTTTCTACCCACCCTATAGTGCATTCATCCAGCCCATACTTCCTTAACTTGCTGACAAGAATACTGTGGGAGACCGTGTCAAAAGCTTTGCTAAAGTCAAGAAACAATACATCCACTGCTTTCCCTTCATCCACAGAACCAGTAATCTCATGATAAAAGGCGATTAGATTAGTCAGGCATGACCTTCCCTTGGTGAATCCATGCTGGCTCTTCCTGATCACTTTCCTCTCATGCAAGTACTTCAAGATTGATTCTTTGAGGACCTGCTCCATGATTTTTCCAGGGACTGAGGTGAGGCTGACTGGCCTGTAGTTCCCAGGATCCTCCTTCTTCCCTTTTTTAAAGATTGGCACTACATTAGCCTTTTTCCAGTCATCCGGGACTTCCCCGGTTCGCCACGAGTTTTCAAAGATAATGGCCAATGGCTCTGCAATCACAGCCGCCAATTCCTTCAGCACTCTCGGATGCAACTCGTCCGGCCCCATGGACTTGTGCACGTCCAGCTTTTCTAAATAGTCCCTAACCACCTCTATCTCCACAGAGGGCTGGCCATCTCTTCCCCATTTTGTGATGCCCAGCGTAGCAGTCTGGGAGCTGACCTTGTTAGTGAAAACAGAGGCAAAAAAAGCATTGAGTACATTAGCTTTTTCCACATCCTCTGTCACTAGGTTGCCTCCCTTATTCAGTAAGGGTCCCACACTTTCCTTGGCTTTCTTCTTGTTGCCAACATACCTGAAGAAACCCTTCTTGTTACTCTTGACATCTCTCGCTAGCTGCAGCTCCAGGTGCGATTTGGCCCTCCTGATTTCATTCCTACATGCCCGAGCAATATTTTTATACTCTTCCCTGGTCATATGTCCAACCTTCCACTTCTTGTAAGCTTCTTTTTTATGTTTAAGATCCGCTAGGATTTCACCGTTAAGCCAAGCCGGTCGCCTGCCATATTTACTATTCTTTCGACTCATCGGGATGGTTTGTCCCTGTAACCTCAACAGGGATTCCTTGAAATACAGCCAGCTCTCCTGGACTCCTTTCCCCTTCAAGTTAGTCCCCCAGGGGATCCTGGCCATCCGTTCCCTGAGGGAGTCGAAGTCTGCTTTCCTGAAGTCCAGGGTCCGTATCCTGCTGCTTACCTTTCTTCCCTGCGTCAGGATCCTGAACTCGACCAACTCATGGTCACTGCCTCCCAGATTCCCATCCACTTTTGCTTCCCCCACTAATTCTACCTGGTTTGTGAGCAGCAGGTCAAGAAAAGCGCCCCCCCTAGTTGGCTCCTCTAGCACTTGCACCAGGAAATTGTCCCCTACGCTTTCCAAAAACTTCCTGGATTGTCTATGCACCGCAGTATTGCTCTCCCAGCAGATATCAGGAAAATTAAAGTCACCCATGAGAATCAGGGCATGCGATCTAGTAGCTTCCGTGAGCTGCCAGAAGAAAGCCTCATCTACCTCATCCCCCTGGTCCGGTGGTCTATAGCAGACTCCCACCACTACATCACTCTTGTTGCACACACTTCTAAACTTAATCCAGAGACACTCAGGTTTTTCTACAGTTTCGTACCGGAGCTCTGAGCAGTCATACTGCTCCCTTACATACAGTGCTACTCCCCCACCTTTTCTGCCCTGCCTGTCCTTCCTGAACAGTTTATAACCATCCATGACAGTGCTCCAGTCATGTGAGTTATCCCACCAAGTCTCTGTGATTCCAATCACATCATAGTTCCTTGACATTACCAGGACCTCCAGTTCTCCCTGCTTGTTTCCAAGGCTTTGTGCATTTGTATATAAGCACTTGAGATAACCTGTTGATCGCCCCTCATTCCCAGTATGAGGCAGGAGCCCTCCCCTCACAGACATTTCTGCCTGTGCTTCCTCCCGGTATCCCTCTTTCCCACTTACCTCAGGGCTTTGGTCTCCTTCCCCCGGTGAACCTAGTTTAAAGCCCTCCTCACTAGGTTATCCAGCCTGCTGGCAAAGATGCTCTTCCCTCTCTTCGTAAGATGGAGCCCGTCTCTGCCCAGCACTCCTCCTTCATGGAACACCATCCCATGGTCAAAGAATCCAAAGCCTTCTCTCCGACACCACCTGCGTAGCCATTCGTTGACTTCCACGATTCGACGGTCCCTACCCAGGCCTTTTCCTTCCACGGGGAGGATGGACGAGAACACCACTTGCGCCTCAAACTCCTTTATCCTTCTTCCCAGAGCCACGTAGTCCGCAGTGATCTGCTCAAGGTCATTCTTGGCAGTATCATTGGTGCCCACGTGGAGAAGCAGGAAGGGGTAGCGATCCGAGGGCTTGATGAGTCTCGGCAGTCTCTCCGTCACATCGCGAATCTTAGCCCCCGGCAAGCAGCAGACTTCTCGGTTTTCCCTGTCAGGGCGGCAGATAGATGACTCAGTCCCCCGGAGGAGAGAGTCCCCGACCACCACCACCCGTACAAGGGCTGGTCAGGAATGTGGACTTCTGCAGTCTATGATGATTATCCCATTCCCATGCTGCTGGGGGAAGACTTGGCCAACCAGGTAAAGCTGGCCAAGAGGGTGGAAATGGTCACCTGCAGCCAGACTAAACAAGCTTCCACACGTATCCCTGTTCCTGAGCCTTCCACCAGGGCCCCGTCTGTGTTACTAGAGACCCAGATGGAGGTGGTGGAACCGGATTCCCTGCCAACGACTGCAACGGCCGTAGTGGATCCAGTCCCAAAGACCCAGCTAACGCCAGTCCCTGAAACGAAACTGGCGAAGCAACCAGCACCAGAACCATTGCCAGTACTGAGTCCAGCGCTTGCAACCTCGTCTACACCACCAAGACTGCACTGGCAGCAGCAGCAGATGACCCTACACAAGAGGCTCAGCCAGAGCTTGAAATACCCCATAGGGCACCAGCAGAGAGCAGTTCACCGTCAATGGAAACAGCCCTATCACCTGCAACACTTCCAGAGGGACCAAGCCCAGGTCCACAATCCAGTGAGGAACTGATGTCTCCAGCATCAAGGGAACAATTCCAGGCTGAACAGGAAGCAGATGAAAGCCTCCAGAGAGCTTGGTCGGAGGCACGGAGCAACCCACCGCCTCTCAACTCTTCTAATCGATCCCAGTTTGTTGTAGACAGAGGACTTTTATACAAGAAAACTCTTTCTGGTGGGCACCAGGAAGACTGGCATCCTCAGAGACAGTTGGTAGTTCCAACTAAGTACCGGGAAAAGCTCTTGAGCTTAGCCCACGATCATCCTAGTGGCCATGCTGGGGTGAACAGGACCAAAGACCATTTGGGGAGGTCATTCCACTGGGAGGGAATGAGCAAGGATGTTTCTGTCTATGTCCGATCCTGTGAAGTATGCCAAAGAGTGGGAAAAACCCAAGACCAGGTCAAAGCCCCTCTCCAGCCACTCCCCATCATTGAGGTTCCATTTCAGTGAGTAGCTGTGGATATTCTGGGTCCTTTTCCAAAAAAGACACCCAGAGGAAAGCAGTACATACTGATTTTCATGGATTTTGCCACCCGATGGCCAGAAGCAGTAGCTCTAAGCAACACCAGGGCTAAAAGTGTGTGCCAGGCACTAACAGACATTTTTGCCAGGGTAGGTTGGCCAGATGCAGGAACTAATTTCCTGAGGAACTATGGAAAGCCTATGGGAAGATCATGGGGTAAATCACTTGGTTGCCACCCCTTACCACCATCAAACAAATGGCCTGTTGGAGAAGTTTAATGGAACTTTGGGGACCATGATACGTAAATTCGTAAATGAGCACTCCAGTGATTGGGACCTAGTGTTGCAGCAGTTGTTCTTTGCCTACAGAGCTGTACCACATCCCAGTTTAGGGTTTTCGCCATTTGAACTTGAATATGGCCGCGAGGTTAAGGGGCCATTACAGTTGGTGAAGCAGCAATGGAAGGGGTTTACACCTTCTCCAGGAACTAACATTCTGGACTTTGTAACCAACCTACAAACCACCCTCAGAACCTCTTTGGCCCTTGCTAAAGAAAACCTAAAAGATGCTCAAAAAGAGAAAAAAGCCTGGTATGATAAACATGCCAGAGAGCAGTCTTTCAAAGTAGGGGACGAGGTCATGGTCTTAAAGGTGCTCCAGGCCCATAAAATGGAAGCGTCATGGGAAGGGCCATTCACGGTCCAAGAGCACCTGGGAGCCGATAATTATCTCATAGCATTTCCAACCTCCAACCGAAAGCCTAAGGTGTTCCATATTAATTCTCTAAAACCCTTTTATTCCAGAGAATTAAAGGTTTGTCAGTTTACAGCCCAGGGAGGAGATGACACTGAGTGGCCTGAAAGTGTCTACTACAAAGGGGAAAGTGCTGGTGGCGTGGAAGAGGTGAACCTCTCCATGACCCTTGGGCGTATGCAGCAACAGCAGATCAAGGAGCTGTGCACTAGCTACGCGCTGACATTCTCAGCCACCCCAGGACTGACTGAACGGGCATACCACGCCATTGACACAGGTAATGCTCACCCAATTAGAGCCCAAGCTTACCGGGTGTCTCCTCAAGCAAAAACTGCTATCATACGGGAGCTCCAGGATATGCTACAGATAAGTGTAATCCGCCCCTTTGGCAGTGCATGGGCATCTCCAGTGGTTCTAATTCCCAAACCAGATGGGGAGATATGTTTTTGCATGGACTACCGTAAGCTAAATGCTGTAACTCGCCCAGACAACTATCCAATGCCACGCACAGATGAACTATTGGAGAAACTGGGACGGGCCCAGTTCATTTCTACCTTGGACTTAACCAAGGGGTACTGGCAGGTACCGCTAGATGAATCCACCAAGGAAAGGTCAGCCTACATCACACATGTCGGGCTGTATGAATTTAATGTGCTCCCTTTCGGGCTGCGGAATGCACCCGCCACCTTCCAAAGACTTGTAGATGGTCTCCTAGCAGGATTGGGAGAATATGCAGTCACCTACCCTGATGATGTGGCCATATTTTCGTATTCCTGGGCAGAACACCTGGAACATCTACAAAAAGTCTTCGAGTGCATAAGGGAGGCAGGACTAACTGTTAAGGCTAAGAAGTATCAAATAGGCCTAAACAGAGTGAATTACCTTGGACACCAGGTGGGTCAAGGAACTATCAACACCCTACAGGCCAAAGTGGATGCTATCCAAAAGTGGCCTGTCCCAAAGTCAAAGAAACAGGTCCAATCCTTCTTAGGCTTGGCCAGATATTACAGGCAATTTGTACCGCAATACAGCCAGATCGCCGCCCCACTGACAGACCTAACCAAAAAGAAACAGCCAAATGCAGTTCAGTGGACTGAAGAGTGCCAGAAGGCCTTTAACCAGCTTAAAGCAACACTCATGTCTGACCCTGTGCTAAGGGCCCCAGACATTGACAAACCGTTCCTAGTAACCACAAATGCGTCCGAGCGTGGTGTGGGAGCAGTCTTAATGCAGGAAGGACCAAATCAAGAGTTCCATCCTGTCGTGTTTCTCAGCAAGAAGCTGTCTGAGAGGGAAAGCCAGTGGTCAATCAGTGAAAAGGAATGTTACGCCATTGTGTACGCGCTGGAAAAGCTACGCCCACACGTTTGGGGACAGCGTTTCCACCTGAAAACCGACCATGCTGCGCTATAGTAGCTTCATACCACCAAGGGAAATAACAAACAACGTATTCGGTGGAGTTTAGCTCTCCAAGATTTTCATTTCGACATACAACACATTTCAGGAGCTTCTAACAAAGTGGCTGATGCACTCTCCCGTGAAAGTTTCCCAGAATCAACTGGTCCAAATCGTCCTTAAGATGTGGGAAATATTGATAGTCTTTTTACAGTTAGTAGTATATTTAGAGATGCATGTGTGTTATTAACTCTGTTTTGTCCTAGAGCTCCAGGAAGAAATCACAGCCAGTGTTTCACCCTATCTGTGATTTCGGGGCGTGTCGTAAATATAAAGGGAAGGGTAACCATCTTTCTGTATAGAGTGCTATAAAATCCCTCCTGGCCAGAGGCAACATGCTGTTACCTGTAAAGGGTTAAGAAGCTCAGCTCATCTGGCTGACACCTGACCCAAAGGACCAATAAGGGGACAAGATACTTTCCAATCTTGGGTGGGGAAGGCTTTTGTTTGTGCTCTTTGTTTACGTGGTTGTTCTCTCTTGGGACTGAGAGAGGCCAGACAGAAATCCATCTTCTCCAACCCATCCTAATCCAAGTCTCCAATATTGCAACCAGTATAGGTAAGCCAGACAAGGCAGATCAATTTATCTTTTGTTTTATGTGAATTTTCCCCGTGTTAAGAGGGAGGTTTATTCCTGTTTTCTGTAACTTTAAGGTTTTGCACAGAGGGGGATCCTCTGTGTTTTGAATCTGAATATCCTGTAAAGTATTTTCCATCCTGATTTTACAGAGATGATTTTTACCTTTCTTTTTTTTTAAATAAAATCCTTCTTTTAAGAACCTGACCGATGTTTCCATTGTTCCAGGATCCAGGGGTTTGGGTCTTTGATGATTTTGTAACCAATTGGTTAGGATATTATTCTCAAGCCTCCCCAGGAAAGGGGGTGTGTAGGGCTTGGGGAGGATATTTTGGGGGAAGACGTCTCCAAGTGGTCTCTTTCCCTGTTCTTTGTTTAAAACGCTTGGTGGTGGCAGCATACTGTTCAAGGACAAGGCAAAGTTTGTACCTTGGGGAAGTTTTTAACCTAAGCTGGTAAGAATAAGCTTAGGGGGTCTTTCATGCGGGTCTCCACATTTGTACCCTAGAGTTCAGAGTGGGGAAGGAACTCTGACAGGGGGATTGTACAGTGAGATTAGCTGGTGACTTGCAGAGCAAGTCATACTTGCATAGTAAGTCAGACTATAACAGGGTTTAAAATAGAACTGGATAAATTCATGAAGGTTAAGTCCATTAATGGCTATTAGCCAGGATGGACAAGGAATGGTGTCCCTAGCCTCTGTTTGTCAGAGGGTGGAGATGGATGGCAGGAGAGAGATCATTAGATCATTACCTGTTAGGTTCACTCCCTCTGGGGCACCTGGCATTGGCCACTGTCGGTAGACAGGATACTGGGCTGGATGGACCTTTGGTCTGACCCAATATGGCCATTCTTATGTTCTTATGTTGTTATGTTCAGAGGGAGAAAGGAGTTGAGTGGAAACAGGTATTGGGTGACAGGTTGAATGAAAGTTTGATGGGGTGGAGACAGGTACTTTAGAGAGGTGGAAGAAGGAGCACTGGTGTTCAAAGTGGATCAGGTGCAGTGGGCACCTGGAAATAGGGTCCAGAGTAAGGGAAGAATGGACAGAAGAGCTGAGGCGGGAGTTGGCTAAAAGGCAGGGCATAAGGAACTCAGAGGCTGGGGATGGAAGGAGCCTAAAGTATAGAAGAAAAGTTGGGAACAAGCAGAAGAGCTAGCCAAGGACCCATTGACAGGAGGAGCTACCATCAAGAGTTGAATTGCCAACAGGATTAATGCAACCCTTTGATGTGAGAACAGCAATGGCATAGCATAATTAGAAGGTTAAAATTCTCTAATATAGGCTCCAATTTAGGAATTATCTCTATTTTGGACAGCATTTAGGTACATAATTAAGTGCTCTTCTGAAAAGGGATAGACATAAGCATGTGCTTAAGTGCTTTGCTGAATCAGAGCCTTAGGCCTTTTAAAATAAATGTTCAGTTTCAGTTAAGAAATTATCTTATACTATCATGTTCTAAACTATATTTTAATAATAATAGTACTTTTGTAACTAGAAAGCATATTTCATCCAGCCTCTGAAAGCACTTTACAAGGGTGGGAGATATTATCCTAATTTTTTAAACTGGGAACACTGAGCCACAGAAAGCAATTTGCTCAAGGTTACGTAGAGAGTTAATGGCAAAACTAGGGTTAGAATGCTGGCTTCCTGCCTGCAAGTACACTGCACTAACTTCTAGATTATGTAGTGTAATCTAACAGTTAGCACAGATAGTTTAGGGGATTAGGAGTAGTATACAGATGGAACCTTTTGCCGCAGTCATTGGCTTGAATCTGACCTATCTTGATAGTGATGGAAAGTCATTACCATCTGACAGCTCTCCAGTGGCCTCTGTGAAATGAGTTGTTGGTATCAGTCCAGTTCCTAATGAATAGGTCTCCTCTTCACAAAATCACCCCCCAGTTATTGGTACCTTTGTTGGCAGCTTCAACAAAGGAGCCAAGAATTGAATGGATGTGGAAAATGAACTACCCTTTCAGGTCAGGTCTGAGATGAATTGGTTGGGCAGTGTTTGGAAGATTTAATCTTCCTCTGCTGTCAATCTAGCATTTTGTATGAGTACTAAATTGTTTTAAAAAAATTAAACAATTTTTTAAAACTCCCAAGTATCGCTGTATCATCATACAGCAGTAAGGCCTTAAGCTTCCTGTGTGAGGAACCTGTGAAAAACCTAAGATAGGTAACAGATAGTTCAGGCACTGAGCACTGATTGAAGATTGGTGACCACCTGGGAAAAGCTGATAGCTAAAGATGTAGTGGAGCCATTAAACTTAGCTGGTCATTATTCCACAGGAAGTGCCTTGTGCTGAGGATGTCATTGCTATTACAAGGTGAACAGGGAGAAAACTTTATCAAGTAACTTTTTTTCTATTTGCTGATGGTGTTTATTTCAAATGTTAGACATCGCATTTATGCAGTGTCACTGAAATTAATGATGAGGCATCTGTGCTTTGTGCCTCTTCACGGGATAGCAGAGAACAAGGTCCACTAGGTTAGCAGAAGCATCACTGATGGAACTGTGGGGAAAATGTTGGTAGCTCACTTGGACAGCAGGAGTTCCACTGCTGGACAGATGGGATAGTGGTACCACAGCAAATGCCATATGGAAAGTGGATGTTGCCTGCAGGGGCAGCAGGAAGTGGAAACACCACTGCTAGACATTGGGAGGCCAGTAGCAGCAGCCTGTCTAGTTAGGAGGCAACCCGCGGAGGCATCAGGAAGCAGGAAGTCCTCTTCTGGGACTAAAGAAAGGCCCAGTGACAGCATATGGGGCTATAGAAAACAGAAGCACGCATTCCTGAATACGTGGAATAGGCTACTCGTGCCCCAGTGGGGCAGCAGCGAAACCACTGATGGTGTCATGGGGGAAGCAGGAGCAGCAGAGCTGCGGCTATAGAAAAAGGTGGCAGCATGCTTGGCATAGCAATAAGCACTATTTGAATAGCTTCATGGAGGTTAGTGACAGCTGGCTGGGGAGTGTGAAGTGGAAGTGCCATTACTTAAGCTTAATTGGATGTTCACAGTAGATCACTGGATCAGAAGAGGTGAGAAGCACTACTCCTGCTTTTACAGGGATTCTTTTGTGAGCCTGCTTCAAGAAACAGGAAGCAGGAGTGACTTTACTCAAGTCTTTGGCTGTGGCCTAGTCCTCTCTTCTTAATGAAAAGATTTGAAGGAAGATCCCTGATCCACAGCAGAACCAGGTGCATAGTTACTTTTCCCCGTTATGAAACAAGATCAGTTAACTAATATATTGGGCATTTTTAAAGAATTTACATTTTATTCTGTAGCTAGTTAGCAGGCTTTGCAACATGGTTTCATTTATTTTTAGGATTCTTTTTAAATCTTCAGAACTATCATCTTCCCACCTAAAAACTACGTAACCAAAAAATAGGGAGACATATTTTAAACTTTGGTGTCTAAGATGAGATACCTAAATCTACAGTTAGGCACCAAATAAGTGGGCATGATTTTCAGAGGTGCTGAGCATCCACTTCTCCTCTTCACTGAAATGTTCTTGTTCCTGTTCTAAAAGTGTGTTGCCATACAGGTGACATTACCTCTGTCATAGTGTTTATGCCCCAAAAGAATATTTGGCATACACACAAGACTAAGCCAAACTCATACTGTACATGAGTGTGTTTGGGTGGAGGTGTCTCACTTCTGGGTCCTGTAAAAGCCATACTCAAAAGGTCTTGCAAAAGTCATGTTATGGGGAATTAATTTGCAGGTTGTTTCCCTATTTAGATTTGCATTATTTATTGGTGAAATAAGAATATAAACCTATGAAAATTCAGAAGCTTTGGCCAAAATTTTCAAACTTGGATGACATGGAGGCAGATGGTGGTGGTCGGGGACTCTCTCCTCAGGGGGACTGAGTCATCTATCTGCCACCCCCACCTGGAAAACCGAGAAATCTGCTGCTTGCCAGGAGCTAGGATTCACGATGTGATGGAGAGACTGCCGAGACTCATCAAGCCCTCAGATCGCTACCCCTTCCTGCTCCTCCACTGCCAAGAATGACCTTGAGCGGATCACTGCAGACTACGTGGCTCTGGGAAGAAGGATAAAGGAGTTTGAGGCGCAAGTGGTCTTCTCGTCCATCCTCCCCGTGGAAGGAAAAGGCCTCGGTAGAGACCGTTGAATCGAGGAAGTCAACAAATGGCTATGCAGGTGGTGTCGGAGAGAAGGCTTTGGATTCTTTGACCATGGGATGGTGTTCCAAGAAGGAGTGCTAGGCAGAGACAGGCTCCCCCTAACGAAGAGAGGGAAGAGCATCTTCGCAAGCAGGCTGGCTAACCTAGTGAGGAGGGCTTTAAACTAGGTTCACAGGGGGAAGGAGACCAAAGCTCTGAGGTAAGTTGGGACGTGGGATACCAGGAGGAAGCACGAGCAGGAGAGCGCGAGGGGGAGGGCTCCTGCCTCATACTAAGAAAGCAGGACAAACAGCAAGTTATCTCAAGTGCCTATACACAAATGGAAGAAGCCTGGGAAACAAGCAGGGAGAACTGGAAGTCCTGGCACAGTCAAGGAATTATGATGTGACTGGAATAACAGAGACTTGGTGGGATAACTCACATGACTGCAGTACTGTCATGGATGGATATAAACTGTTCAGGAAGGACAGGCAGGGCAGAAAAGGTGGGGGAGTTGCATTGTATATAAGAGAGCAGTATGACTGCTCAGAGCTCTGGTATGAAACTACAGAAAAACCTGAGAGTCTCTGGATTAAGTTTAGAAGTGTAAGCAACAAGGGTGATGTCATGGTGGAAGTCTGCTATAGACCACCGGACCAGGGGGATAAGGTGGACGAGACTTTCTTCCAGCAACTAACGGAAGTTACTAGATGGCAGGCCCTGGTTCTCATGGGAGACTTCAATCACCCTGATATCTGCTGTGAGAGCAATACAGTGGTGCACAGACAATCCAGGAAGTTTTTGGAAAGTGTAGGGGACAATTTCCTGGTGCAAGTGCTGGAGGAACCAACTAGGGACAGAGCTCTTCTTGACCTGCTGCTCACAAACCAGGAAGAATTAGTAGGGGAAGCAAAAGTGGATGGGAACCTAGGAGGAAGTGACCATGAGATGGTCAAGTTCAGGATCCTGACACAAGGAAGAAAGGAGAGAAGCAGAATACAGATCCTGGACTTCAGAGAAGCAGTCCCTCAGGGAACTGATGGGCAGGATCCCCTGGGAGAATACCATGGTGGGGAAAGGAATCCAGGAGAGCTGGCTGTATTTTAAAGAATCCTTATGGAGGTTACAGGGACAAACCATCCTGATATATAGAAAGAAAAGTAAATATGGCAGGCGACCAGCTTGGCTTAAAAGTGAAATCCTTGCTGATCTTAAACACAAAAAAGAAGCTTACAAGAAGTGGAAGATTGGACAAATGACCAGGAAGGAGTATAAAAATATTGCTCAAGCATTCAGGAAGGCCAAATCACACTTGAAGTTTCAGCTAGCAAGAGATGTTAAGAGTAACAAGAAGGGTTTCTTCAAGTATGTTATCAACAAGAAGAAAGTCAAGGAAAGTGTGGGCCCCTTACTGAATGAGAGAGGCAACCTAGTGACAAAGGATGTGGAAAAAGCTAATGTACTCAATGCTTCTTTTGCCTCTGTCTTCACGAACAAGGTCAGCTCCCAGACTACTGCACTGGGCAGCACAGCACGGGGAAGAGGTGACCAGCCCACTGAGGAGAAAGAAGTGGTTCGGGACTATTTAGAAAAGCTGGACGAGCACAAGTCCATGGGGCTGGATGTGCTGCATCCGAGAGTGCTAAAGGAGTTGGCGGATATGATTGAGCCTGTGGCCATTATCTTTGAAAACTCATGGCGATCGGGGAAGGTCCTGGACGACTGGAAAAAGGCTAATGTAGTGCCCATCTTTAAAAAAGGGAAGAACTACAGGACAGTTAGCCTCACCTCAGTCCCTGGAATAATCATGGAGCAGGTCCTCAAGGAATCAATTCGGAAGCACTTAGAGGAGAGGAAAGTAATCAGGAACAGTCAGCATGGATTCACCAAGGGCAAGTCACGCCTGACTAATCTAATTTCCTTCCAAGATGAGACAACTGGCTCTGTGGATGAGGGGAAAGCGGTGGACATGTTGTTCCTCGAGTTTAGCAAAGCTTTTGACACGGTCTCCCACAGTATTCTTGCCAGCAAGTTAAAGAAGTATAGGCTGGATGAATGCACTGTAAGGTGGATAGAAAGCTGGCTAGATTGTCAGGCTCAATGGATAGTGATCAATGGCTCCATGTCTAGTTGGCAGCCGGTATCAAGTGGAGTGTCCCAAGGGTTGGTCTTGGGGCCGGTTTTGTTCAATATCTTCATTAATGATCTGGAGGATGGTGTGGATTGCACCCTCAGCAAGTTTGCAGATGACACTAAACTGGGAGGAGAGGTAGATACGCTGGAGGGTAGGATTAGGATGCAGAGGGACCTAGACAAATTAGAGGATTGGGCTAAAAGAAATCTGATGAGGTTCAACAAGGACAAGTGCAGAGTCCAGCACTTAGGGCAGAAGAATCCCATGCACTGTTACAGACTAGGGACCGAATGGCTAGGCAGCAGTTCTGCAGAAAAGGACCTAGGGGTTACAGTGGACGAGAAGCTGGATATGAGTCAACAGTGTGCCCTTGTTGCCAAGAAGGCCAATGGCATTTTGGGATGTATAAGTAGGGGCATTGCCAGCAGATTGAGGGACGTGATCGTTCCCCTCTATTCAACGTTGGTGAGGCCTCATCTGGAGGACTGTGTCCAGTTTTGGGCCCCACACTACAAGAAAGATGTGGAAAAATTGGAAAACGTCTAGCGAAGGACAACAAAAATGATTAGGGGACTGGAACACATGACTTATGAGGAAAGGCTGAGGGAATTGGGATTGTTTAGTCTGCGGAAGAGAAGAATGAGGGGGGATTTGATAGCTGCTTTCAACTACCTGAAAGGGGTTCCAAAGAGGATGGCTCTAGACTGTTCTCAGTGGTAGCAGATGACAGAACAAGGAGTAATGGTCTCAAGTTGCAGTGGGAGAGGTTTAGGTTGGATATTAGGAAAAACTTTTTCACTAGGAGGATGGTGAAGCGCTGGAATGTGTTACCTAGGAAGGTGCTGGAATCTCCTTCCTTAGAAGTTTTTAAGGTCAGGCTTGACAAAGCCCTGGCTGGGATGATTTAGTTGGGGATTGGTCCTGCTTTGAGAAGGGGTTGGACTAGATGATCTCCTGAGGTCCCTTCCAGCCCTGATATTCTATGATTCTATGACATCTAAATCTATATTTAGGCACCTAAATAAAAGTGGCCTAATTTTTAGGTACTGAGCTGACATCTAGCTCCTGTTTACTTCAGTATAAGTTGTGGATGCTCAGCATATATGAAAATGAGATCACTTTTATTTAGGTGCCTAAATATAGATTTAGATGTCTAATTTACGCAACCAAGTAAAACATCATGGCCATTACTTTTACTTTCTTAAGGGTCAAATGCTGGGGAAAAGCTTGTGTAAAGAGTTTACTTCTGGAGAGCAAACATCAAGGGCTGAATCTTCATCCTAAACTGGTCAAGATGCGTGCACAACCACAGCTACTAACACAATGGTCACAGTAAGGAGTAGTGCACACACATGGCATGATGCTCCCCCAGTGTTGGGTTTTGTCTCTATGGATCTGCATGCTTCACCGATTTACCAACATTCCCTAAGGATCTGCAGAAATAGTCTCCTGTATGGAGCCTCCTTTACTAGGACTCAAGCCTGCTTAATAATGAGCACTCTGGCTTTAAGCCAGAAAAGCACTTAAGCATTGAAGGCAGTGGGACTTTCCATGAGCTTAAAGTTAAGCATAAACTTACAGGGTTTATGGGATCAGGGCAAGTGTACTCAGCACTTGGTAGAATCAAGCCCCTACTTCTCAATCAGCTGCTATTTTTAGCTGTCAAGAGACAGACTGCCCATGGGATTTGGCCCTAAATTAATAAATTAAGCAACATAATATAAAGTTATTTTTTCAATGGTTTAGCAATGCAACAATATTTATATCCCAGCTTTGATTTGTGTATGATTTCCATAACAAAATCATTCTCATTCATGTAATCACAAAACTGATTTACTTTGATGTCCTATCTCTTAGTTCTCATTTTGGTGGCCTTGATGGACACAAAACATCACTCTTATCTTGTGAATTGATTTTTTTCTTTTTAGTTAAAAATACAAACCCTGTTTCCTTCTTACATCTGGACTAAATAGCTTTTTCCTCTTGTTGTTGTTGAACTCATGGGTTGTGGATCAGGTTCCACAGTTCACTTGCTTTATTTGACTTATTGTACTTATAATACAATATTTTCTGACACTCAGACCATTTGAAAGGTCAAGGCCAAGTAAAGAAACAAGTGCAGAGAGTGACTAGGGAGTTATTAAAAGACTTACTTGGACCTTTCAGTAATAATATCCTGATACGTACAAAAACACCTTAGTTAAAAGAAAGTCACTAAGGTTGCAATAGTTAAGGACTCAGGTTAGAAAATGCCAAACAACCTTAATTCTTCCCCCTTGAACAGATGCATTATGATACAATCTTTAATTACATAGTCATATACTCTTTTTTTTCTCCATTTATTGTACAGGATGGATGTTACTCCATGAATGAAGCAGCTGTTAAATATATTTTTATTCTCCTTATTCAATATGTTGATCCATGTCTTATTTACTGCACACTATCTAAACCCTGCACTGAATACTGAATTATTAATTTTGTCACGTTTTTTTTCTATGGTGCTCATCCCTGTTGTATCCAAGTGTCTCACAAACATCAGTTAATTTATTTTCACAACTCCTTATGAGATAGGAGAATGTTATTCTGGGGAAAGTGAGGCAAAGAGAGAATAAGGGCAAAACACTGCTAACTTGGGGTGCTACATTTACTGAGCACCCAACTTGAGACATCTTGGGCCTGGTTTTTTATAGGTGTTGAGTATCCACAGCTCCCATTGACTTCAGCTGCAGTTGTGAGTGTTCTGCTCTTTTGAAAATCAGGCCCCAGATGTCTCAAGTTAGTCTCCAAGAAAATGAGGAACACACAATTAGTGGCCAGTTGTGAAAGTTTTAGTTCTAGTTCACTTGCCAAGCATCAGATAGGAACTCTGTGGTCAGGGATAGGCTCCAGTTCTCCAGGGTGGCATTCAACCGCCTTAACCACTAAATCATCTGTTCTCTTCTTGCAGTCCCCTATTTCAGTCTCTATACACCAAACAACTTCTATAGTGCAAACTGAATTTTTGAATTTTTTAGCACAAAGGGTCTAGCAAGCTCTAGTAAACATAATGCAAATGGAAAAGGAGTACTTGTGGCACCTTAGAGACTAACCAATTTATTTGAGCATAAGCTTTCGTGAGCTACAGCTCACTTAAGCTTTTGCTCAAATAAATTGGTTAGTCTCTAAGGTGCCACAAGTACTCCTTTTCTTTTTGCGAATACAGACTAACACGGCTGTTACTCTGAAACCTGTCATAATGCAAATGGTGATTTTCTACATCTTATTACTGAGCCAAAACTGAACATATTTTCATTGAGACAGCAAGTTTGTACTCCAAAACACGGAGGCATTAGAATTCTTCAGAAAGTATTTAGAATTTTTTTTTAATAATGGGAATAGATAGGCAACCTAAATATAGATTTTGGTCAGCTCCTATTCCCTAGAGTTGTATATTGTGGTAAATGGATCTCTTGTTGCAGTTAGAACTATATTTACAAACCTAACTAACCTATTGTTAGTGGGGGCAAAAGATCTATCTGGCTTTAAGATTAAACTCGATAAGTTTATGAAGGAGATGGTATGATGGAATAACATGGTTTTGGTAATTAAATATTCATGGTAAATAGGCCCAATGGCCTGTGATGGGATATTAGATGGGGTGGGATCTGAGTTACCCAGGAAAGAATTTTCTGTAGTATCTGGCTGGTGAATCTTGCCTATATGCTCAGGGTTTAGCTGATCGCCATATTTGAGGTCGGGAAGGAATTTTCCTCCAGGGCAGATTGGAAGAGGCCCTGGAGGTTTTTCGCTTTCCTCTGTAGCATGGGGCACGGGTCACTTGCTGGAGGATTCTCTGCTCCTTGAAGTCTTTAAACCACAATTTGAGGACTTCAGTAGCTCAGACATAGGTGAGAGGTTTTTCACAGGAGTGGTGGGTGAAATTCTGTGGCCTGCGTTGTGCAGGAGGTCAAACTAGATGATCATAATGGTCTCTTCTGACCTAAATATCTATGAATTATAGCAGAAATTGCTGAACTGTTTTATTCAGTTACTGAACTACAAGTCAGCAGGGAAGTCTCCAGTCTTGATCACAGTTATGCCATTCAAAGATACTGTGACAATTCTAGAGGAAATGACACGTGTGCCACAACCTTATTATAGACAGAACTAGATTCAAAATCAGTACAAAGGCAAGTGGTCCCTATTGCAAGGAAGAGCTGTGGATGCTTTCCTGACCAAAAACCCTACCTTCTTTGATCCAAATTAAATACAGACCAGAGCTCTAATCCATCCTCCATTAACATTTATAGAAAGACTCCCATTGATTTCAGTGGAGCTGGATCAGGATTTGAGTGACCCCATTGTCTCTTGCACAGTTGCAAGAATAAAATTGCCATTGGCTTCCCAGGCCTTGTCATTCAGACCATAAGGTCCCAATTCAGGAAATTTTTTAAACGTGTACTTTAAATCCATTCCTGTTCAGCAAACCACTTAGGCACATGCTTATGGGCCTTAAGCACATTCCTAACATTAGACACATGATAAAATGCTCCCCTGAACAGCGATGGATTGCTGAATCAGGTCCTAAGTCAACACATGCTCCGCTTCCGGGTAGGACTGGCACCAAGCATCTTGTGCCACCAAGCATCTTGTGCCATTCTATATACTGACTAGATTGGGAGACATTGACAATCTCCCTGAAACTGAATCTTTGTAATTTACTTTCTGCTCATAGAGACAGAAGAAAATACAACTGGTATTTGCTAAGGGCAAATAAATAGCATAGTTTACACTGATGTGAAAAGCAAGTAATAGCTACATACTGTGCAGTTGCACCCATCACACTGAACTGCGCTTTAGTTTAAATGTGGAAAAAGCTTGCAGGCAATAGGGGCAGGAATGGCAGAATGTTCCCAGTCTTTCGGTTCCTAGGTGTAAAGGGGGCAGCCAGCAAATCTGTGGGCGGTTGGAGATGACCAATAAGAATGCCTGGTATAATACAATGGGCCAGGGCATTCCAGATAGAGGGGAGCTTGTGCAGCCCTCCACCCCCAGCAAGCATGCTCCAGCCACCCACTGTGTGGGGAGAGGGTAGTGGGAACAGATTGTCAAGGGACTATCCCTCTGGTAAAACAGATTGTTCTGGATAGTGGGAAATTGATGGGTAATTTACTAACTTGCTGACGTTTTTATTACACCTCAGTTCTTACAGTCCCTGGCTTTACTGCAAGGATTCACCGGACTTTAAAATTAGTATTGTCATTGGTAATCTCAGCCATATAATTTGGAGATGAGTCGGTTCACATTTTGAGGGATCTGTATAGTATACATTACTATTACTAAAGCCTCTATATCAGCCACCTACAACACCGTGCCTTCTAACCCTAAAAGCGAGATGTTCTAGTTATACAAAACAGACATTTAGTGGGGGAACACTATATTTCAAACCCCCAAAATTTGTTTCTACTTTTAAAAATAACACAGGTTTTCAAATGTTTGTGTAAACCAGGCTAGTTCACACAACGTGTTTTCCAGTCTTTGTTATATTTTTCTGTACACACACTCACACACACACACTCACTCTGCTGAAAGGGTTTAAAAGTTTCTGTGTGGAATAAACCACAAAGTCCCAGTTGAAAGAGCCAGGAGTGAAAGCTGAGTTCCCAAATGAATAAGACTAAAAAAGATAACACCCGCAGGCATCTGTATGTCTCAGTATTTAAATTATATCCCTTGAAATGTCAGTTTGGACTTTGTGCCAAGAAGTGGTTGAAGAGCTTTTTTCATGAATATACCCAATGGAAGATGAATCTGTTGAAATGAAAGGTGTCTCTAATCATTTGGTATAAACATAACGTGTTTTTATTTTATTATGTAACCTTGGTCTTTTAATGAGGATTTTGAATTATTGCTGATGCGTTGTAATTTCATGGAATTATATTGTCTCCGTGTTTATTCTATGGGTGGGAAGTGATCTGAAGCTTAACTTTCCATTTATTTCAATGGACTAACTGATTTCAGCAGGTTTCTCTATTAAAAACAGTTTTATTTTAAAGAATGTGTGCTGTTTATACTTTCCACTCAAATAAATAGCAGTGACTTTGTGGTTATACTACAGTAATGAACAATCTTTCTGTATATTCTATTTCTGTCATTTGACAGTTCCTGTATTTTTTCCTTCTTAAATTACAGGCTGTATTTTTTCTTTGTAGGATTAGTGATTACATGGATCTGACCCCTGTAGATATTGTAGGGAAGAGATGTTACCACTTCATTCATGCTGAAGATGTGGAAGGGATCAGGCATAGTCATTTAGACTGTAAGTACCTCAGTTTTTGTCAAAATAATCTGGCACAATACCTGGTTGCTTTTGAACTATTATTTATAATTCATGATTGTGGATCTTCATATTGCATCTGCCTTTTTGTTTTAATATAGTGGAGGATGGTTCAAAAGTAACTTTTCTTACTGTATATTTTCAAGTCATTTCCTTAAATATTCAAGATTCTCAATGTATGTGGGAATGTGGAATTACTTAGATTTGTATGATGGTGGTCTCCAACAGCTGCCCAGTTCCATGTGCTGCCATTATTTTACTTCACAGAGGCATTGCTCCAATGAAATTAGACAAAGGTTTCTAACCATAAGAGAAGTGAAGTTCTTTCAATGGGATTAGTGGAGGCAAAAAACCTAACTTGTTTCAAGACTGAGTTTGATAAGTTTTTGGAGGGGATGGTATGATAAGGTTGCCTATAATGGCATATGGCCTATCCATGATTTCTCTTAACAAATATTTCTAATGGCTGAAGATGGGACACCAGCTGGGGACGACTCTGAGTTACTACACAGAATTCCTTCCTGGGTGTCTGGCTGGTGGATTTCACCCACATGTTCACTGTCCAACTGATTGCCATATTTGGGATCATGAGCAAATTTTCCCCCAGGTCAAATTGGCAGAGACCTTGGGGTGGGAGGTGCCTTCCTTTGCTGCGTGGGGCCTGGGTCATTTGCTGGCTTGAACTAGAGTAAATGGTGGGTTCTCTGTAACTTGAAGTCTTTTTAAATCAATATCTGAGGATTTCAGTAACTCAGCCAGAGGTTACAGGCTTATTGCAGGAGTGGGTAGGTGAGATTCTGTGACCTGTGGTGTGCAGGAGGTCAGACTAGATGATCATGATGGTCCCTCCTTAACGTCTATGAGATGCGTAACTCTGTCCCTAATATAGAAAATGAACTCATCCCTTGCTTTTTTTTTAATTTCTCACTGTTGACATGGTGATCAAAAACTAACGTATTTGGTAGCTAAGAAAGTTGCACAGAACAGAGCTGAGCCATGAAGCTACCATGGATTTAACCATACAGTACATTATCCTCTCTCTACTTTTGTGGCTCCCATTCCTGTAATATCCAAATACCTATCTGTACCCAATCAGGATTAGGAGACTAGGAGTTGTACAAACACATAGCAAGAGAAAGTCCCTGCCCCAAATATGTGTGTGTGCACATATCTGTATCCAGATATGGATGCAACTTGACCCCTAAATATTTGAGACCAAATTCTTTCCATTTGAACACCAGCCTTTTAATTATAACCTAAACCAGATGATGGCTGCACTGGAGCACTCTGTGTCCTGGGATTTATTTCCACAAGACACCCCAACTGGCAGTGAAGACACAGAGTATGAGATGAGAAAAAAAAAATAAAGTAGAAATTCTCTACTAAGAGGCAAAGCAAATCTCTGGTCTAAGAGCACTACACCCAAGAGAACAAACTAGCTCAGTTCAATATGCAAACAGGGGACTCACGAAAGCTTATGCTCAAATAAATTGGTTAGTCTCTAAGGTGCCACAAGTACTCCTTTTCTTTTAGTGAGAAAACTAGTTTTCCTACACATAAAACTGAAGCAAAAGCTGCTTGCTTGTTGCCTGCAATTGCAAAGCTGGGAGCACAGTGGCCATCTTTGTGAAAGGCAAAAGTAGCTAACAGAAAATGTGCAGCAGCCATCTTTGGTATTGACAACAGCTCAGACTCAAGCTTTTAGAAGCTCTTAAAAGGAAATAGCCTATAAAATCTGGAGGAACTAAAATATATATGATTGAAAAAGGGAAAATAGCAATGTGAGATAAAATTCAGAAAGAACATTAAAGGCACATCTAAAGGAAAAAACCCAAAAAACAAACAAAAGCAGTCTGGCATTTGCATCCCTTAAATTCCCAACACTGAATATCTCTGAGGATAGGGCAGTTGCTCAGAAATGGACACACAAATTCAGAAATCTGTTGGGTGCACTTGAAATTTGAATTTAAAAAATAACAAGTCAAACTTTTATTGCACTGTCTGGGTGAGGAGCTAAAAGATGTTTAAGACTCACTGACTTAAGTAAACACCTGGCAGAGATGAAGATCCTGTTTGAAAAAGACCATAGTGTTCTGACTGACTGGCCTACTTCTCTGAAATAGAATATGGAATATGAAACATTAGTCTTCAGGCAAGTGAGACAAGAACCAATAAGAATGTGTGAGAAGTAGTGTGATGCAGTGGATAGACTGGGACTCAGAAAACCCTGTGTTCTCAGCTCCATCACTGACCTGCGTGTGTAAGTAACTTCAGACAAGTTACTTTACCTCTCTGTGTCTCTCTGACCCTTTGTATGTCTTGTCTATTAGGATTGCAAGGTCTTCAGCTGGGTTGTCTTTTACTTGAGATAGTTAAGTTGAAAGTTGACTGTGAAGAGTTTCAAAGGTATCTCACTAAACTGGGTGACTGGGCAGCAAAATGGCAAAATTAGCACTGATGAGTGCAAAGTAGTGACTACTGGAAAAAATAATCCCCACTCTACCTACAAAATGATGGGGTCTAAATTAGCTGTTACCACTCAAGAAAGAGATCTTGGAGTCATTGCAGATAGTTCTCTGAAAACATTGCTCAATGTGAAGTGACAGTCGAAAAAGCTAACAGAAAGTTAGGAACCATTAGGAAATAGATAATAAAAGAAAATGTCATAATGCCACTGTATAAACCCATAATATAACCACAGCATGAATACTATGTGTAGTTCTGCTCACCCCATCTCAAAAAAGAGATATTAGAATTGGGAAAGGTGCAGAGAAGAGCAACAAAAATGACTAGGGGCATGGAACAACTTCTTCCATAAGAGGAGAAATTAAAAAGACTGGGACTATTCAGATTAGAAAAGAGATGTGTAATGCGGGAGGGGACAAATATGATAACGGTCTCTAAAATCATGAATGGCATGCAGACAATGATTAGGGAAGTATTATATAACCCTTCACATAATGTAAGAACTAGGGGTCATCTGATGAAATTAATAGGCAGCATATTTTAAACAAACAAAAGAAAGAACTTCTTCACACAAATGCACAGTCATCCTGTGGAACTTGTTCCCAGTGGATGGTGTGAAGGCCAAAAGTATAACTCGGTTCAAAAAAGAATTAGATAAGTTCATGAAGGATAGGTTCATCAGGCTATTAGTCAAGATGGGCAGGGACGTAATCCTGTGCTCTTGCTGTCCCTAAAACTCCAAACTACCAGAAGCTGGGACTGGATGACAGGAGATGGATCACTCAAAATTGTTCTATTCTGATCATTCTTTCTAAAGCATCTGGCACTGGCCGCTGTCAGAAGACAGAATAGTAGCAGAAGTATTGGTCTGACCCAGTATGGCTGTTCTTATGTACTATGTTTCTTGTCAGCATCCAGCACAATGGAGCTCTGACCATGCTTAGGGCTTTAAGTGCTGCCTTAGTAAAAGTAGTAATAATAATACGAGCCACTGACCAATCTTATACCAGATTCCCCACCTAGCATTCTGATGTAAATTTGCTGACTTAGATGCAAATGATGCAACATTGTTCAGTAAGCAAGCATGGGCCATCAGCTCTTAGCTCTTAATTTGGAAAGTCTTCTAGATGTGGAATGAGTTACTAAAGTGACAGAGTCACAGGCCTTCTTATCATGGAAAACAATGCACCAAGCAAACCTGTAATGCCAGCAGCAGTGGTGAGCTGGAGCCAGTTCGCACTGGTTTGCGCGAACCGGTTGTTAAATTTTGAACCAGTTTTAGAACCAGTTGTTAAAAATTGTTAATTGCTCCCTGAGCTCCCGGCCAGGGAAGCTCCCCCGGCCCCTCCCCCACCGTCCCCCCTCTCGCAGAGCATCAGCGTGCCGCACTGCCAGCGCTCTGAACCACTCCTGGGCAGCTCCTGCCGCTTTGAGCGGCTTGGTAAGGGGGTGAGGCTGGGAGCTCCAGCAGGCCGCGTGGCAGCCATACATGCTGCCCTGAGCAGCATGATAAGGGGGCCAGGCCGGGGCTGGGAGGAGGGGTTGGATAAGGGGCAGGGAGCGGTTGGAGGGAGCGGAGGTTCTGGGGGGGCGGTCAGGGGACAGGGAAAGGGGGGGGTTGGGTAGTCATGGGAGTTCCGGGGGGTCTGTCGGGCAGGGTCAGTGCACCCACTAGGTGGACTAGGCAGCCGCCTAGGGCGCCAAGTGGTTGGGGGCGTCAAAAAGCGGTGCCCCCCAAATTTTGTTTAAACAGCAGAGCACAAGGCTGCTGCTGCTGCTGCTCCCCGCCTCTTGGCGGGCTGCCTGCGGCGCAGCCAGTCCCTCCCGCCGGGGGAGCAGCTGGCGGCAAAGCGGGGAAGGAGGAGGTCTAGTGATAGCAGCTGCGTCTTCTTCTCTGCGCAAGGTACCTAGCTGGGCTGCGGGGAGCCACACGGGCCCGCAGAGCGCCGGCAGGTGGGCAGGTCCACTCCCTGGCCTGGGGAATGGTGTATGTGGGAGCAACCCAGGCACCCCTCCCCCAGCCAGTGCCACCCCCTCCAACACCCACCGACCAGCTACCTTCTCCCCTGTGCACCCTCTGTCCCAACAAGCCACCCTATCCTGCCGGCAACCTCCACCCGGCAATCCTCCCCCCCTCCCCCCACCGCAGCCAGCTACGGTCACCTTCACCCCTGCATCAACCTCGGGACAACCCCTCCCCGCCACCTGCCATCTCCCTCCTGCCCACTCCTCCCTTGTGCAAACCCCTCCCTGCCACCTTCACCCCCCTGCAGCAACCCCGAGCACATACACACCCCTGCCTGCCAGCCCCTTGCAACAACCCCCTCCTGCCCACTTCTCCCTTGTGCCACTCCCTCCCTTCCACTGCACCCTCTGCAATGAGACCCTTTTGTCTTTGTGCAATTTCTTCCCTGCCACTACACCCCCACCCCCTCCACCTCTCGGCACATCTCTTAAATCAGAACTTTTTATAGGGAACTGGTTGTTAAGATTTTGGCAGCTCATCACTGCCCAGCAGGCCATATCTCAAGAAGTAAGACTGTGTTTCAGTACCCTTGCAGAAGCTGAAATGGCTCATACCCTCACTCAGAAAGATATCAACTTTTCGACTAGTTGGAAAGAATGTAGATGTGCCAAGAAAAAACACTCTGTGGCAAATTGTCTATCTTAGGTGGCAGAATCCAAATTCAAGTTAGGAAAGGGGCAATCTACCTGCTATGGTTAAAAAAGATGTAGTCAAGATACAAGAACTCCAGATTTGCCAGGCAATGGCCATGGAAGAAGATGACAGAGGCTCACATTAAGATGAGCGTGATTGAAGCATAGCCTACTAGAACCTCAGTCCCTCAAAATCCAAAGTGCAAAACAAAAAGAGGTATTTTTGTTTGAGATAACAATGCAGAAAAGATGACACTCTGATACTGAAAATGAGAGGAAACTAGAAACCAAAGTGAAGAAGCTAGCAAACCCTATGATAAAACAAAATCAAGATTTCGAGGGGTTGCAAACTAAAAAAAAGTGAGTACCTGAAAAAGAGCTTCAGAAATTACAGGAAATTCTTGGTAGACTTACAAAAGAGAAGAGTGGAAAAGGGTTAGTACATGCAGAAACTCAGAGTTCAACTGCAGATTCTACAATAGTAAACATAAATAAAGTGCAAGTAAAACTACTGTTGGGCGGATTCTGGATGTGCACTGACAATAAAATAGAAAAGGCAGAACTAGGAAGATTGGTACATCCTGCCTTCAATTCCAGGTTATGCAGAGACACCAGAGAAGAAAATGAGCAAGTTGTTTAAGGGAAAAATGTTGCACAAAACCCACAAAATATTCAGGAAGATTATTGATGGTAAAATGATTTCATAGTGGACCATTAGTAACTTTTGAAAAGCTTTAGCACTATTTCAAATAAAAGAAGGCAAAAGCAGCCTCTTGAATGTGAAC
This sequence comes from Eretmochelys imbricata, assembly GCF_965152235.1. Classification (NCBI taxonomy): domain Eukaryota; kingdom Metazoa; phylum Chordata; order Testudines; family Cheloniidae; genus Eretmochelys; species Eretmochelys imbricata. The sequence continues at coordinate 85,494,700 of NC_135577.1, forward strand.
GGAAGAAGAACAGTGCAGAAGGTCTTCAGGTCTATAACAGCAACAGTCTTTCATATGAGATCTGTTTTGCCCTTATGCAAAGCCAGTTGCCGTCAAAGGAAAAAACTCCTTTTGACTTCAGTGACCATTTGATGAAGCCCTAGCAGAACAAAAATATAGGGGTGAAATCCTGCCTCCATTGAAGTAAATAGCAAAAATCCCATTGACTTCGTGGGGGAGGTTTATATTTATTAATATTTGGTGCATTTGTAAAGAACTGGGGAAGGAAAGTAATAATGTGTACATTTAAGGTAGAAGGCAGCTTGGGTGAAAGTGATCATGAAATGATAGAGTTCATGATTCTAAGGAATGGTAGGAGAGAAAACAGCAGAATAAAGACAATGGACTTCAAGAAGGCAGAGCTTGGCAAACTCAGTGAATTGGTAGGTAAGAGCCTATAGGAAGCAAGTCTAAGGGAAAAAGATTTAAGGAGAGTTGGCAGTTTTTTTAAAGAGACATTATTAAGGTCACAAGAGCAAACTATCCCACTGCATAGGAAAGATAGGAAGTAGGGTAAGCGACCACCCTGGCTTAACCAGGAGATCTTCAACAACTTGAAACTCTAAAAAGAGGCATATAAAAGTAGAAACTAGGTCAAATTACAAACATTTAATATGAAAAATCCAACACACGCATGTAGGGAGAAAAATAGAAAGGCCAAAGCACAAAATGAGATTAAACTAGCTAGGGACATAAAGGGTTACCAGAAAACATTTTACAAGTACATGAGAAGCAAAAGGAAGACCAAGGACATGTTAGGCCCATTACTCAATGAGGAGGAAAGATAATAACAGAAAACACACCAATGACAGAAATGTTAAATGCCTTTTTTGTTTCAGTTTTCACCAGAAAGGTTAGCAGTGATCAGACAACTAACATAGCAAATATCAATGTAAATGGAGTAGCAACTGAGGCTAAAATAGGGAAAGAACAAGGTCAGACTTACTTTGACAAGTTAGATGTCTTCATGTCATCAGGGCCTGACTAAATACATCCTAGAATATTTAAGGAACTGGCTGAAGAGATCTCTGAGTCATTATTGATTACCTTTGAGAACTTGTGGAGGATAGGAGAGATTCCATAGGAATCTCTGGAAAAGGGAAAATACAGTACCTATCTATAAAAAGGGGAATAAGGAATACCCAGGAATTATAGACATTAGCTTAACTTCAGTACCAAGAAAGATAATGGAGCAAATAATCAAACAATCAGTTTATAAGCACCTATAAGATGATAAGTAACAGCATGGATTTGTTGAGAACAAATCACATCAAACCAACCTAATATCATTCTTTGATAGGGTAACAAGCCTCATGGATAGGGGGAAGCAGTAAATGTGATATATGTTGACTGTAGTAAGCCTTTTGATACTGTCTCACATTACCTTCTCATTAGCAAGCTAGGGAAATATAACCTAGATAAACTATTATAAGGTGGGTGCACAACTGGCTGAAACCTGTATTCAGAGAGTAGTTATCAATGGTTCACACTCAAGCTGGAAGGGCATATCGAGTGGTGTCCCTCAGGAATCTGTCCTGGGTCTGCTTCTATTGAATATCTTCATAAATGATGTTGATAACTGCACAGAGAGTACACGTATAAAGTTTGCAGATGATACCAAGCTGGAAGGGGTTGCTAGCGCTTTGGAGGACAGGATTAGAATTCAAAATGATCTTGAGAAATTGGAGAAATGATCTGAAATAAATAACATGCAATTCAATAAGAACAAATGCAAAGTACTCCAATTAGGAAGGAATAATCAACTGCACAAATACAAAATGAGAAATGACTGCCTAGGAAGGAGTTCTGCAGAAAGGATCTGGAGGTTGCAGTGGATCACAAACTAAATATGAATCAACAATCTAATACTGTTGCAAAAAAAAAGCGGACATCCTTCCGGGATGTATTAGCAGGAGAGTTGTAAGTAAGTCATGAGAAGTAGTTTTTCCACTGTACTTAGCACTCGTAAGGTCTCAACTAGAGTACTGTGTCCAGTTCAGGTCACCACAGTTTGGAAAGATCTGGACAAAAAGTCCAAAGGAGAGCGAGAAAAATGATTAAAGGTTTAGAAAACATGACCTCGAAGAAACGATTGAAAAAATTGGGTTTGTTTAGTTGGAGAAGAGAAGACTCAGGGGGACATAATACAAGTCTTAAAGTCGGTAAAAAGTTGTTATAAAGAGGAGAATGATAAATTGTTCTTCTTATCCACTGAGGACAGGACAAGAAGCAATGGGCTTAAATTGCAGCAAAGGAGATTTAGGTTAGACATTAGGAAAAGCTTCCTAACTATGAAGGTAGTTAGCCACTGGAACAAACTTCCTAGGAAGGTTGTGGAATCTCCATCATTGGAGGTTTTTAAGAACATGTCAGACAAATATCTGTCAGGGATGGTCTAGATAATTTTTAGTCCTGCCTCAGTGCAGGGGACTGAACTAAATGACCTATTAAGGCCCTTTGCAGTCCTAAATTTCTATGATTTTGTATCAGACTGTATTCTGAGAACTTCATGAGCACTGCTGGAAGGTGGTATAGTGCACACATTGTTAGAGTTCAAAACAGACTGCTGGATTTCCTCTAATAAAAGAATACTAACACGCTATCTACGCATATGCCTGCTTTTACTTCCACAGGACACTACATACCAGTGATTCCACAAGTGTTGAATCAGTGGCTCAGTCTCTTCTTTAAAAATGAGATATGGAGCTATTATCCCTGTTTTGTTCCATTGAACTTTCTGATGATGGTTTTTTCACAGATACCCCAGTGCTTTGTGTAACAATTAAACTAATGAGTGAGTATCCATCTCATAGTACTTAACTGTGTGGAAAAAATCCCATATGATTTTGTCACATACTTTTTCTGTATCTATTGCAAAAACTGCCACTGGATCACTAATTGATATTACTCGTTATATCACATTTAATATTTTCTTTGTATTTTTTTGCTGGCAAACTCCTATTCGTAAACCTCACCCGATCAGGGTGTATTAGCTGGGATAATGCAACTGAGTCTCCAGCATTTTCGCTAATAATTTTCAGACGTAATTTATAAGTGACACAGGCCTCTAGCTACCACATTCTACTGGCTCTATGCTGGCTTTCCTTAATAAGATTATAGAAGCATTATTCAGAGTTCCAGGCAGTAGCCTTTCCTCATACGAGTGGTTAAGGGCACTCAACAACAGGGGAGTTAATGGATCACTGAACTTTCGATAAAACTCATAAAAATCCCTGTTGTCCTCAGGTACTTCCTTTTTTAAAATATCTGTTAGTTTTCACAACAGCTGCCTGTGGTACAGAGCCCTAAATGTATAACATAAACAATAAGCCTACCGTCTCCAGAAAATGTGGAATCTTTCTAGATTTGCATTCAAAACCAATTGTATTGTTACTTATCTGTAACATACTGCTCAACATACAGGATACATACCTGTTATCATTACTATTATATATTTTAATAAAACACAATGTTTATGGGCTAAATAGTCAAAAGAATCTCAGTGCAGCCTGAAAAATTATTCCTGAAAGTTTATCTCCATGCAGAAATGTAGCTTTGTGCAGACAAACTACTTTTGCATGCACAAATTGGGTAGGTAGGAATCTAACAAGCTAATTTAGATGCACAACTCTCAGATTTTTGTACACATAATAATGAACAAATTAAATAATACACGTTCATGCAATTTTAGTGCTGCTTTGAAAAACTGGGCCTGTATGGTTAAGACAGATTCATGATAGATGGTTCACAGATGACATACTTTCAGTTCCGGGGCTCAGAGAAGGGGTTGTGTTATCTGTAAGAAATATGCTGTTCCTCATTACATACATTAAAAACGCTTTTAGACTTAAAACTTACCAGCCACTGTAGAGTTACAGGTCCAGTGAAGCTCAAATCCAGCCACCAGCTCTCAGCTTTAGTGTGCAGTAAGAAGATGCATGGAGGGGGATAAGAGGAATCTTCCACTTCTGGTCTCTGGGGCTGCCTTGTATCTGCTACTAAAGCCCAGAGGCTTCAGGAGTGCCCCCGTTGTCCTAATTCACCTCTGAGTCTTGTGAAAAGAACAGGGAGGATCATCATTGATGTGGATCCTCTGACAACACCTGCGCCTGCAGAGAGCCACCACAGAGGTGAGCTGCATGTCATGTGAAGGGAGCTCAATTCAGTTCCTGCACATTCCTCCTTCCCCCCCCCCCCCCCGCCCCGCCTCCTTCCCCCAGACTCCTAGGCCCCTGCTCAGTGGAATTACACCTGCTCCAATACCAGGAGACCCGCTGTGACCTTAGAGCTGGGGGCCCAAATGAATACAATTACTCTTGAGTCTAGTTTTTATACTGTCTCCAGTATACAGTATGCTTTGAAACAATGAGAACAGAGTGGGACAAAGGTAATTTGACACCCACTGCTCTATAGTGTGTAACACTTTACCCTGTGAAGAAGCTTTTCTTCACTTGCCACTCTTATTGCACTGATGCTTGCTACTGCCCCTTTCTGATTCAAGAAGTCTCTTTGTTGCTAAGAATGAATGGATGACACATACTGCTGAGGCATATGTCCCCAATTAATTGAAAAAAATTAATGATGTTCACTGAACAGTTACATCAAGTACTTTCTGGCTGGGAATCAGACAGGATATAGAAAAGTCAAGACCTCTGAAGGAAGCCATGAATTGTACTCTTGGACAAATGTAGGACAATGTACTGGAATTTGAAAATGAATATATGGCTTGTAAGAACACTGTCACAAGCATTGCATATATTGGTATATAATAAGTGCCTTTTCATTTTGGAATCCTAATTGAGGTCTAAATTCAGAAACCTGACACTGACAAAAAAGATACTTGTCATCCTCAGATTTTGCTTGGCAAAACGTCATCCTATTTCTTCATGATTTGATTTACAGCTATAAGAAATAGAATTCCTCAGAAACAGTGAGCAAGGGCAGTTCATTTCCCATAAAGCAAAGGTCTCTGATGAATACGTTTGGTAGGATTCTCTCTGATCTACTTTTATCTGGTTTCTAGTAGTTGGAATAATCCAGGTTTTCTGAAAATAGACCACTCCACATTTACCTTGTTCACCACTCCTCTGTTTTTCAAAGGAACTTGTCCCCCAATCTGCTTTAAAATCAGTTATATATTCATGATTTATTTGTGCTTCTTCAGTAAGAAAGTCCTACTGGCATACAAAATATTGTTTTGTGATTTAGCCTACCAGCTGCAATTGAACTAACCCTTTTAACTCACGCACATTAGTTATAATTTTTGGTTCTCTTAATAACCTCAAACACATGAAAAACAAATAGAATGAGTTGATCATTCCTAACAGTAAAATACACTTCACATAGTTTGCCATCATGCTGTGGAATAACTCCACAGTGTCAAGTAGCACACAATTAGTAAAACTGTAGGGGGAAAAAAAGAAGTGTTTTGATCCTGAGAAATTTTGATCCTAATCAGATCGAAATTTCAATGCTCTTGTAGTGCTTAATATCTTCAATCACAAAAAAAAAAAAAAATCAAACTGATTCCAATGTTAGGTTTTGCATTCTGTGACTGAAGTAAAATGCTAAAATATACAAATGAATCTCTTTTTTGTACAAGTTTATTATCATCACTAAGAAGTAGGATTGATTCTAAATGAGCATGATAGAATGTCTGATGTTTAGCTAATCCTTAAACCAAGCCAGCCTTGGCAATCTGACGGCAGTGTAGTACATTTTGGTTTATAAGCATTGCAAAGATGGTGGACTGCATAACTGTTTGCACAGTAACCTGCTTGTCCAAACCATAGGCTGACGTGGTCATCTGCTTGAGAGAGTGACACAAGCATGCCCTTTTGGCTGGAAATGGTGGTGACGCAGCAGTCAGAAGGAATGAGAGATAAGGGGAAATGGGGATCAAATTAAGTGACTGGTAAAAGAGAGCATATAAAGAAAACAGATTTGTTTTGTATTGAAAAAAATTAAAGCTATGTCTGGTTTTAACACTTAAACAGTTTTGTTTTGCAATTTTACTCCCTCGTAATTACTTCTAAGCCGCTATCATTACATAGCTCAAATCACATATTTCTGTAATTATTTAAAGTTAGTGTCTAGATTCTGTCTAAGTATGGAAGCCATCATCACACTATCTGAGCGCCAGGCAGACATTAATGAATTTATCTTGGCAACACCCTTGTAACAAAATATTTTGCCCATTTTACAGATGAGTAACTGAAGCACAGAGCTGTTCCATTGGGCCACAGAGAGAAAGAATGAGAATGACTCTATAGCTGGTGGTTAGGGACCCACCTGCGAGGTGGGAGACCCAGGGGCAAGTCCTATTGCTCAAATTACTCTTTAATTTTTTATACACGGCAGAACAGCTTCAACAGGAGAGACAGAGATACAGACTATCCTGTAACTCAGTAGTTAGAGCACTCTCCTGGGAGGCGGAAGACTACTGTTCAAATCCTTTCTCTTCCTAGCAGGAGGAATAGAACCTGGGTTTCCCACATCCCAGTTGAGTGCACTAACCACTGGGCTAAAAGTGATAAGGTGGGCACCACCTCCTCCTCATCCAGTAGGTTTCAGATGTGACTTGATCTGTAGGCAACCTCTGAGTATGCCTATTGGATTGAGCCCCATGGTCAAACACCTGTCTTCCTTGCTTTGTGGATCGTTCTGGGACTTAAGCAAGAGAGAGGTGTCCAGATGCCGACAGCGAGGCAGCAGTGCACATGCCAAGGCAGCAATTTACACACCCAGCTAGCTTTTACCCTGAAAATTTAGGCACCCAGTGAGTTTAGGCACCGACAGTGTTCAGCAGGAGTTTTGTGGATCCTAGTGGAGCCTAAAACTGGGACTTCAACAGCTAAACCCAGACTTAGGCACCTAAGTGCTTTTGTGACTCCCACCCTAAGTGACTTGCCCAAGATCGCACAGGAAGTCTGTGGCAGAGACAGGAGTTGATTCCAGATCTCCTGGTTCCTTAGCCTTAAGCACAAGACCATCCTTCCTAGCCCTTTAGGGGCACAAGTAAAAGGAAAGGGTGCCCCGGCTGAAGAGTCAAGCAATCCCTGCACCAGACTCCTAGGTCTTCTGCTTTTGTAACCTAAGGAGGTTACGCAAACAGAAGAGTCAGGAGTCTGGTACCGTTGGCATAGCTAGAAACACTGAGCTGCGGGAGCCCTTCATTTGCACAAGTGAGCTGGTGCAAGGCAAAGGAAGCACATGCTACCACATGTTCTTAAAGGTCATAGCCATGGCTACTGCTGAGTGCACTACCTCTGAGATCCAGGACCCGTTATTTTTGTCTCGGGCACAGGTTTAATTGTGATTGCCTACGAGAGCAGAGCATTGGCCCATCTAGTCCAGTGTCCTGTTCCTCACGCTGGCCAGGACCGTCTGCTTCAGAGAGAGGTGCAAGAAACTCTGCAGTAGGCAGTTATGGGCTAAGCTGCCCATGGAGAAGAATATTTTTTCCTAGCCTCCATGAGTTAGTGGTTGACTTATGTCACGAAACATGAGCCAAAATTCTTGGTGGTAAGAGGTTCTTGCTATTGTAATTATGGGTATTCTTATTATCCATATAAATATCCAATTGTCTTTTGAATGCTGATAAAAGCTTGCCTTTAATGATATCTTGTGGCAATGAGTTTCGCAGGCTAATTGTGCGCTGTGGGACAACATTTTTTTTTTCAGCTTACCAGCAGCATCAGCTCTTTTGAATGGTAAATAAAATAGGACTCTACAAGGCTACACGTCTAGTGTCTTTAAGCCATTAGTTTGCTGAACCTGAACCTGCTGTTTCTTGATAATAATTTTTTGCCTTTTCCAGCAAAGTGACATACAGTTATGTTGCATGAGGCCTAAAATATAGTTTGCATCAATAACCCTGTAAATTCGCTCCTAATGCTATTTCATCTCCAAATCAAATCCAACTGTTTAATGCAGCGCTAATTAGTACATCCCCATTTCAGTTTGTAGACTCTCTATTGTAATTCCTTCATAGCTCATTTTTTTTCACAGCAGAGCATCAATCAATGTAAATGCCCTGCCAGCCTAGGCAACACAAGATGTCCTCCATGCATTTGTCATTAGCCACTGAAACAAAGGGAATACTGAACTGTATATTTAGCTGTATTCCGTAATTTCTCATAAAAATAAAAACTGCAAAAGAAGAGAAGGGGAAAATAGTCTGGTAGATTGGCCAACTGCATTATCAAAACCTTGGGGAGGCTTTTTTGAATTCTGCCTGCAACACCATCTTTGAAGGGCTTTTTGTACTTGAAAGAAGAGTAGAGTTCTCCTGTGACATCACTGCAATATGGTCATATCTCTGCCCATTAGACAAGTGAAATTTACACCCAAGCTTTTGTCTCATTTTACATGAAAAACATGCATGCAATATTGACTATGTTTCTGCTATTTATTACAGCAGTTTCTAATGAAGGTTGAATTCCTACTTTTATTCAGAACCTCACTGCTTTTTCAGTTGCCCTTAATCATCTAAAAAAAAAAATTCTCTTTGAGCTGAAATTTTCCAGACCAAAGGTGAATTTATATTTTGGCATGTTTCTGCAAAACTGGTTGCTGGAGAAGTGTATGCTTGTGATAAACTGCAGAACCACATTAAATTGCACCACAATTTAAATTGCACCACAGAGCCATGTGAATGACAGCATTTATTGTCAGGTTTCAGAGTAACAGCCGTGTTAGTCTGTATTCGCAAAAAGAAAAGGAGTACTTGTGGCACCTTAGAGACTAACCAATTTATTTGAGCATGAGCTTTCATGAGCTACAGCTCACTTCATCAGATGCATACCGTGGAAACTGCATCTCTTACAACTTCACCTGCACTCTAGCCACAAAACCATTTCTACTGTGACTGTTTCTTACATTATAGACCTCTAAGCCACGTCAATCAGATGGCATTTTAAAAAGATTTTGGGGCTCCAGGAGTCCTTGCCACAAAATTCTTTTCTGTTTTTCCCTAATTGCTGAATTTTCCTCCAAAATTACACTGGTCTGAGATACAGAATGGACAATGTTCAGTCCTGGCTAGTGACAGGTTTAATGTTCATTTTCTTGTGACCAAAATGGTTAGAAAAGGAGTTTTAGCCCATTTATTAGTGATAAGTGTTCTTCTTTCCTAGGCCTGGATAGTTGAACCCATGGTATTAAGGGAGACTGGATTTACAGGTAGAACAATATAAAAATAGTGACCACAAAAAGATAAACTCTCTTAAGTAGTTGTTCTGTAAAATATGATGTAGCTACCCTATAACAAATACATGATGGTGTGGCAAATAGGTTTTGTTGGCACTTGTTTGGGAGGACTGGTACAAATCAGTTGTGGCTTTGTCTCTCATGAGTAATGTGGCCAGTTCTGGACCAATATAATTTTTAATTGCAAACCATTTGGGCTGGCATCCAGATCTGTAACTCGTTGGGAAACTGAGACTCTCCCTTCCAAATATACAAAGCATTTGTTCTTAACCCTAGAAAGTTGCTAGATATCGGTCCTTAAAATTATGGCATCCTGACTTATTGAAAAGCTATTTTATTTACTTTTTAGAGATATTTAAAATTAGTGCTACTTTTTCATTCCCTGAGAGCTGTAGCAATGGACTCATGGTAATAAGTAGGGCCCTACCAAATTCACAGACTGTGAAATTTTCCTCTGTTGAAATCTGGTTGTTTGTATACTTTTACCCTACACTATTCAGATTTCACAGGGGACATCAGTGTTTCTCAAATTGGGGGGTCCCAACACAAAAGGGAGTCATGGGATGGTCACAAGGTTATTGTAGGGGGGTTGCAGTATTGCCATCCTTACTTCTGTGCTGCCTTCAGAGCTGGCCAGCTGGAGAGTGGCAGCTGCTGACTGAGGGCCCAGCTCTGAAGGCAGCAGCACAGAAGTGAGGGTGGCAATACCACACCAGGCCATCCTTCCTTCTGCGCTGCTGCTGGCAGCGGCACTGCCTTAAGAACTGGGCTCCCGGCCAGCAGCCACCGCTCTCCAGTCACCCAGCACGGAAGGCAGCACAGACGTAAGGGTGGCAATTCCGTGACCCCCCCCCCCACAATAACTTTGTGGCCTCCACCCAACCCCTTTTGAGTCAGGATCCCCACAGTTACAACACCATGAAATTTCAGATTTAAATATCTGAAATCGTACAATTTACGATTTTTAAAATACCCATGATCGTGAAATTCGTAGGGCCCTAGTAATAAGGCAATTTCTTTTTAGAGGCACAAGTAATTTAATTAAAAAAAAATAGCAATAAACTTTCCAAAAAAATCTAACGTAGCTTTTCTGCAAAATGTGGCATGATGCTGTATGGTGGTTGAAAGGGGAGGTTGGCATTTGTTTGGGATAAATAAGACACTGCCAGCTGTGACATACCACAGTAAGCATAGAGGTGGTGTGATCTGGACTCTTTTCCTCTGGGGATTGAGCTGAAATAACTAAATTCATTTCACTCAGTACCACAACCTGAACATGGACTTTGGTCCCAGATGTGAAAGACCAGTACTTTCCCCTTAAACCGTCTTACCTTCAGTCAGTGTAGTTTAAAAATATATATATTTAAACTTCTGCTATTTTGCTGTCCTACATTCATCAGTAAACTAGCTCTTGTGAAGCTTCCATCTGCCCTGCCATCAGTATCTGATATAGCTATACACATATTTGTCACAGAGGGTTAAGTTCTCAAATCTTTATTTTTGCCATGCAATGTTGTATGGCAGACATTAATATTAGTGAGCAGGGGGCGGGGACTTTAGCTGCTTTAGCAACTGAGGCCTAATTTCTTTACTCAAGTTGAACGGTGGTAGCTGAGAACAGAATTTAGATTTGGGACTTACAATACAATACTGTATATTTTCTCCTGAGTTTGGATGGATAAGTTTCATTACCGTTAATGGAAGCTACGTCTGAAGTGGTGCTCAGAGCAAGTCTGGGTTTCCAAAGGACAGTTTCAGCAATAGGAAATGGGGAGCCACTTTATGGCAAGATTAAAATTTTAAAAACCAAGGAGAGCCTGACAATCATGAGAAACGAGAAAAGTTACAGAAAGCTAAATAATTGAGTATTCACTATTCAATCCAGTTTATTAACAACCACATTCATCATTTAGAAAAATGTAGGTCTGTACATTCATTTCCATTCATTATTCCTTCTCAGTTTATAAAACATCTCTGCTTGACTCCAACTTCATCATAAATGTTTTAGTTTAAGGTGTTATCCAGCAAATTTGCTCTTGAACAATAGTTCATCTGAGCAGACAAGATCACGTGAAGAGAGACTAAGCCATGTACAGAGGCATACAAACAAACAGAATGAATTTTCCTGCAATCAAATAGTGTCCAAGAAACATTCTCAGCTAAGTGAAGCACTTAAAAGGAGATAATGTCAAAAGTAAATAAATTAATTAAATTAAATAAATGGCTCTGGATGCTAGGCAGTAAATTAATGTCTTCGGGCAGTACAACATTTATTTCTCCTAAAATCTGAAGCCATAGGATAGAATTCTGATACGCATATTGTAAGTCTCAGTGGGTGGTTGTATATCTATATCTTAATTTATAACAAGAGAAAAGTTTTGCTGTTTTTCTACATTTTTGAACCGGTACCATGAACTGAAAGCTAAATTCTGATCTCATTTAAACTGGTGTAAACCAAAATGTCTCCATTAACTCCACTGAGATACTGTGGATTTAAATGAGATCAAAATCTCTAAATTTGTAGGGGTGGTTCTCAGAGGTTCAGGGTTTGAATCAGTTAGGATAAGTACCCAAATCTTTGCGTGGAATGTCCAGTATTTCAAGTTACTTGTTTGGCTAGATACATAGAGTGAGAGATTGTTCTCACAATATTTTGGCTAGAAATGGACCTGAGCCACAAAGTTTGGAAACTAATCAGGATCAAATTTCTCCGAAGTTTGGATCTGACCCATCTCTAACTTTAGCTCCTCCCACAACCAGGAAACAAAGAGCAGCCAAAAAATGAAAAACTGTGTTTTAAAAAAGGTAAATAAATATTTTCAACCCTCCTAAAAGTTTTGGTTCAAGCTTTGAGAAAAGGTCGGTTTAGCTTTTATTTTATCTGTGCAGAGTGCTTATCCTTACTTTTATCTAGTTTCACAGGGATTTAGATGTGTAACTTCCCCATGAATCAGGAAAAGACAATATCCCTTAGTGTGGCAGCAAATAACAGATTGATGGCCACATCTTAACATTTTTAGAATGAAATTTGTATAGGTTTAAAAGATTTATTACAGATGAACCAAGCAGTTGGATGGGAATTTGGGTATTATCAAGGCAGAATTTTCTTTTCAAAACACAAACTGTCAGTTCCCTCTGCCTTTGGAAATTATGCCCTTAGCTTTAGAGAGTTCCTACTGTACCAGCTGTTATTTCTCTTAGCAAATATTTATATTGTGATAGCAACTGAAAGCCTCAATCAAGATTAGGGCCCCATTATGCCAGGTGCTGTACATCACAGAGAAGAGACTTTTTCCAGCCCTGTGCTGCATTCTCATGTCATGCCATGAGGAAGACGGGTAAAGCATTTTTTTAAAAGCCTTACTGAACTGCTGTTTTCTTAATCCACTGTAAATGTATTTTGGGGAAGGGGGAAATCTCTTGTGAGATTACAAATCGCTAAGGGCCAAATTGTGCCATTTAGTATTGGGAGTGTGGAGCCACATGACCCCAGGGGGACCTCTGGGAGGGATCAGACACAAGAGAGGCAGAATTCTTCCCTATGCAGGCTGCATTATCCTTTAGCCTAGCATGCAGAGAATGCGTCTGTAAGAATTCCTTGCACACTTCCCCAACCTTCATCCCACCCCATCCCTCCCCTGTGTATTCGATAGTAAATCAAATTGTTTGGGGAGAATTACATAGATATATGTGGTTGCTCATAGAGCATATACAGGTCTTCCATCCTCTTAGCCCATAACTCAGTTTAAGTATCAAACATCGTTTAACTTTGCTAAATATTACTCAGTGCTTTTTTTTATTGCTAAAAACCAATTTGTGGATGCCTACTATTTAAAACATCTAACTAACTAATTGCAAAATCTATAGAAAAGTCTCTACAGCATCAAAGGCTCAGTTGATCCTATGAGCAGTTATAAATGAAAAACTGTCTCTGTTTCAAGCAAATAAGGCACTTAATGCACTCTTTCTGGCTGTGATGCTATTTTCCCTGTGGGTTTTGAAAATGACCTTCCTGTAAGCATCAAGGACTGTAACTTTTCAGATAAAGAAACTTGTTCTTGTTTTAAGTCTATGCCAGGTTCATTCCCCTATAGCCCACAGGTTTCAAAAGCAGAAGAAAAGTAATCCAGACTTTTTTTAAAAAAAAAAACAACTCTGTTTCCAGAATGAAGTTACCCTGTCAGCTTGCCTTGGGCCTTAGGTGGAGAAGTGGAGATTAAAGAGTCAGTATTCCTTTTCATGTTTCGTCTGCCAGTTTTGTGAATGTAGAAAGAGAACTGGTGGCTACAGCTAAGCATCCAACTGTGGTGTTAAGTACAGAGTTTTCTTCCCCCGCAATACATTAAAAATATTTTTATGAGTTCACAGCAGAAGGACTTCAGCATCAATACTACACAGTTATTGATTAAGGTATCCCAAGGAGGAGGGGGACTACCACTGCAGATTTAGCCTCGATATTTTCCCCGATTATAATGAGCCTCTTTGTGAGGCTGTATGAATACCCAGTGTTAACTGTATAATGATCTCATCATTTCCTATTTACTCCATACTTACCTGAATACACAATTTACTGTAATTTTTAAATGCATAAGCACACTAGTAAAATGTCCCTTTGTAAGAAGGTTCCATAAAAGGCTACTTTTGATATACGATTTCTTTATCTCCTCTTCAAACTGAAGTAGACTACTTCCTTCTTTTAAAATACAATTCACCCACTATTTAAAAGCTTTGGCTTTGATTTCTCAGAACATCCCAAGTTTTTGTTTTTGGTTTTTTAAACCATATTTCTGAAGACAACCTTCTACTGATTTATTTTGATTTGATAATGAAATTATGTTCCTCCAAAGAATACTAGCTTCTTCCCCCTGTCCCTCCCCCACACCCCCATTTCACTACAAGTACATTGCTGTGTTCAAAACTCCAGGCAAAACTGAAATCCCTCTGTCTGGAGCTACATACATATCAATATATTTGTACTTAGAGAAATTAGAGTCAGATTTTTTAAAATTCTTTGTGAAACATACTGTATATTACATCCATGCTAACCACTGAGCTCAGACCAAATAACTAGATAGCATTTAAACAAATTTCAGTAAAATTTAGCATCCACCGTTTTAAGGAACAGACATGTATAGCTGATATAAAGGTCATTTGTTCTAAAGCGTTAGCTCTTTTTAATTTTCTTTTAATTAAACTTTTTTTATTTGCCCCCGCACACACACTTCGTTGTGGGGGAGGGGGGTCCATTCCACTGTCCACATTGACACTGATGATTATAAAGTTATTTATACCAACTATTAAGCCAAAATCTAATGCTAAAAGGATGATCCAAGATTTACCATCATTTCTCTACAATTTGTTATCCCCAAAAGGTCTTTTCTTCTCTCTCCCATACATGTGTAACTCCCATTAATATCAAAGAGAGCTACATGGGTACAGGCAAAGTAGAAGCAGCCTCTAAGAGAAGTTTCAGAGTAACAGCCGTGTTAGTCTGTATTCGCAAAAAGAAAAGGAGTACTTGTGGCACCTTAGACACTAACCAATTTATTTGAGCATGAGCTTTCGTGAGCTACAGCTCACTTCAGCGGATGCATCCGATGTTATCCTCTAAGAGAAGGGTCATTTGTTGAGCTCTTCCAACAAGACAGTACATCATCTGGACCCAATCCTGCAACCAGTTAAGCACATGTAACTTTACTCGTGTGAGCTGTCTCATTGACTCAGATGACCAGTCCTTCAGGTTCTCACATCAGTAACATTACACACATGATTCAGTGTTTGCAGGATCGGGCACTTACATGCACATTTTAAACTAGTAAATAGAAAATCCATATTTAAAACTATTTGGACTTTGTCAATGTACAGAAATACAGGGCTTATTCCTCGTCCTCAATGTGGACTTGTCTAGATAAGGACTGTATCTTGGACCAAATAATGTTACTTTTTTAAAATGTTTAGGTTAAGCTTAAACAGGTAGCCCATAACTTTTTTGCTTTTAACTACATATAACTTTCCAGCCACAGTTTAGGTTTGGCTGAATTTTTATATATTTATTTTTACTTATTTTCAAATTTATTAATTTGGTAATTAATTCCCTCTGTCTCTGAAAAGGCAAAACTTAAAAAAAAAAAAAGACAGATCAGTAATGATTCAGTTACTAATTAGTTAAATCGATTTTTCATTTTTACTTCCAAAACTGGTGTTCTAATTTAAAATGTGTTACACATTTCCTCAATAGCATCATCTGGTTTCTAAATCTAAACCTGGGGAAAACAACAGCTGCAAAATAACATAGACCAGTAGATGTTTCAATGCTTTCTGTCTCATCAGATGTCTGATTCTGTAGCTTCTTATTTACAGGCTACAGAAATATCATTCAGATTGGGTATGGGGGAATCTAATGAACTTAAAAGAAGCTGTAAGACCTAAAATCTAGCACTCTGTGGCAAACTTTAAATCCTGCTGGTTTTCCAGTGAGACTCTATAGAGAAAAATACCTTGCGTCCTGGTCTTTCTTTCAGTATATGCTCTTAATGTCTACAAATCTCTCATCTGAAACATTTGCAGATGAAAAAGAAGCATGTGTTTATGGTTCCGTGCCTGGCCTGGCCAAACCCTGGAGTGGAGAAGGTGCTGGGGATACAGTAGGAATTCTCAAGATAGGTGGGCTGCTCGGAAGCCTCATTTTCATGTTAGTGTCCCAAATACTCTTCATATTCATAGCAGCCTCCTCTCAGCACAGCAGTGCTGGTGTGTGAGCTCTGGAAGAGCCAGAAAGGTTTGCATGTGACTGCAGTGCATAGAGTTTTCTTCTGTGTGCTGAAAGTTTCGGAAAGGCAAACACCTCTTCATATCAAGGTGTGCTTTTTGTAAGGCTTTAATGTTGCCCTTTTTTCCCATAGTTCTGAAATAAAGAGGCAAATAAGCCCCATTCTGCTCATGATTCAGACTTTCCGAGTGGTACAAACAACCAGTACTCAGCAAAAGAAAGGTCTCGTGGTTCAGGAATGGAACAGAAAGAGCTGAGAGATCTGGCTCTGCCACAGCATTCCTATATGATCTTGAGCAAATCACTGAACCTCCTACTGCCTCGGTTTCCAATCTGCAAAAGCCAAGGGGTGTGAGGGTATTTGTGAGACTTAATTCTTTAATATTTTTAAAGCATGTTGAGGTCTTCAGGTGGCAGCTGCTATAGAAGTGGAAGGTAATCAATTAATTATTATTATTTACAAGTTTAGATAGATTTCACTCTATCCTCCAAACACCTGTATGGTCTTAATTTTCTAGCTTTCCAGGGATATTAACTTCATCATCAGCCATTGACAAGGATACCTTGGAATTTACTATTTTACTGAAATGGAAAATTTTAACAAAGTAAAACTTTAAGCGATGGTTTTTTTCCCCCATTCCTCCCTGAGTTCTCACCTCAGAACGTAACTAATAACAATTACAAAGCTGGGATAATTTGCATTAAATTGCATCTCAAATTGCATGCAACAATGGTTTGACAGAAAAGCTGTATAGTAAGTAGTTACTGCTTTCCGCTTCACCATGCAGTTTTGTATCCTATGAATCATCGTAGCAGAAAGCTTGAAACTTACACTTGAATGCAAAAACAAAATGTGGGGAACCTGAGGGAGCCTCCTGTTGGAAATAAATGCAGAAGTGTAGGCAACTTTAGCTTGTTTACAAAATGCCATAACCCAAATTGCAAATATTTGCTGATATTACAGAGGAAAACTGACTTATGTTTGAAATTCACTGTCAGACATGCTCCTATTTTAACTTTTTAAAAATTTAATATTTTACAAAGTTTTTTGAGTTGCATTAAGATATGCAAGTGTGTGTGTGTGTATTTTTCTCTTTAAATGTATAATTATATGGCTTTAAATACAGATAGAGACATATAGATAATTTGGGGGATATACCTTTGGTTAACTTGAAAGCTCTGAAGTGTCATTTGTGACTCTATAGTACGAACTTCAACAGCATTTTCCAAAGTGACTTTTTTCTGCCTCCCCTCCCTCCTCCAAAAAATCAAAATGTACTTCATGAAACTATTGTATATGAAGCACTTATTAGCCGTAATTAAATGGACAATATGAATTTACTACGTCTTTAGGACTCTGGCTTGTTCTGGTTTAGAGCAAAATGATTAATGCAAATACATATTACTTGAGATAACCATTTAGCAGCTAATTTAGCCAAATTTATTACAGCAGTTAGAGGTTTTTCATTTTAGCAGACGGAGACAAGGGCATGCCAAAAGCAGAAGGTGTGTATGAATGCACACTGCCCTCTAGTGCGCAAAGCTTCCTGGGATTAACAGAAAATACAGACAAGCAGAGTATGCACTGGAGTAATAATATCCAGATGTAAGTATTCTAGGCATTCTTTAAAATAATGCCAGTGTAAAGTATTTTATTTCCATGAAAGATAAGCATCTTATTATTTCTGTACTAGAAAAGAAGAATCAGATACAAATCAAAGCAATTTTGACTGGGTAACATTGTGGTTAGAGAATTATTTTAAACTTCTGTATTTTTTAAACTCTCTTTCTGTGGGCATCTAATATCACAGTTTCACATTACTGATTGTTTTTACTTCTTCTCCATTCCTGGTTATATTTCAGGCCCTGCAGAGAGTTGTCACTCTGCTTGACTCTAACCAAAAGTCAATTCGGCACCTCCCTTAGGCCACAGTTCCTTTCGCAATCTGTTGGTAGATTTATTTTGCTCCAGTATTAAGCAAAGTCTCCCAGGACCTTCCCCCTGCTGACCAATGGAGATTTGATTCATCTGCGAACTGTAAATTCTGTTTGACAAGATCAAAAGAAACAGATATATAAGTTCAGTAGTTGATATCTCCTGCAATAAGGAGAAATGATCAAAGAACAGGGTAGAGTATCTTCCCAAACCTTTCAAATATCCAGACTCTCAAAGAGTTCTACCTGCAAGCAATGAATAAATCACATACATTTTTTTTTTAACAATTTGTTGTCAAATGCACTGAAAATAGCCAGGCAGCATTAGGTATTTTGTGGGCCACAGAGATTTGTAGTCCTCTTTGCTCTTCCTCTCACATTGGAGCTCCCAAAAGCTGATTAAAGACTTATTCCAAATGATTGTAGCCCATGATTCTCCACTGATGCACTAGTAAATAGTTGAACTTATTTGTCATCTTACTGGCATTCAACATTGAACATACAAAACGGGCCCAGTGCATTCCATTTCTTCACATTGGGAATTGTAGAGATGAACATTATTTTACTAGGATACTAACACAATATTTATTGTCCTTTTTGTTTTCTTCCCAGTGCTGAATAAGGGTCAGTGTGTAACTAAATATTACCGCTGGATGCAGAAGAATGGAGGGTACATCTGGATACAGTCCAGTGCTACCATAGCTATCAATGCCAAGAACGCAAATGAGAAGAATATCATCTGGGTCAATTACCTTCTTAGGTATAAGTTTCAGTCACTTCCTTTATTTGAAGTTCTGCCTCTGTTACTTGACTCACATTGAAAGATATAGAGTAAAAAGAAAAACAATGGCAACTACAGAAAGTTAATATGAGATGAGCTTTCTCATCTGTTCGTGCTCAGAACCAGCTCCTTCTGGTGGAAGTTATTGAGACATCTGTCATGTCTCAGGTTACTGGGAACTTCTTGAATGATTACACTATGTTCGTATTAGAGTAACCCTCCATCAGTTTTATTGCAGGCCTCCATTGCCTTGAATTCAACCCAGCACTAGCTGAAACTCCCAAAGACCTGGGCTTGTTATAAAACATGTGATGGATTTTTAAGCAGTGGTTTCTTTGGTTATTGCAAAATCCTGGTCTGACATCTGAAGGCAATCTTCCTGGGACATTACAGACATGTCTCTTGGAAAGGTGATCTTCATTCCAATATGCCTTCTTGCGATGACAGGCATTAAGGCAGTACTCACCTTGAAAGATGGAAAAAAATAAATAAATGCAGAAGAAGCCTGTTAAGTAGAGCTGGTTGGAACATTTTTGACAAAACTTTTTTATTGTCAAAATATGCTATGTTATCGAAGCCAAAACGTTTCAGTTTGACTCATTGATTTTGAGTACATTTTCAACGGAATGGTTTCTAAGGTCCAGGATGGACTCTCTGGTCACAGGGAGAGAAACCCCTAATTGAAAACTTGACCTTTTTCATTCTAAAACAGTTTTGATACAATTCCATTTTGCAAAAACATTTGGAAGGGGTTTGGGGTTGTGGTTTTTTTCATTCTAATGAAAATAAATTTGGAACCCTCAAAAGTTGTAGCAAAACAGAATTGTCATTCTCTGGTCAGCTCTACTTGTAAGTAAGTTACTTGCCATGGCTTGTTATATTCCCTTTGTTCCAGGAGTGAGGCAGGGAAAGTTCAAAGTGATGTCTAAGGGCTAGATTGTGAGTTTTATACCATAGCCAAGGAGCATCGTAGAGATTGTGCCCGCCTGAACCACAGTCTTGGATGGTGGAGTAGTCTTGATTCCCTGGGCTGGGAGCTAGGAGCAATCAATTCCTAAGGGAGTGCAGGCCCCTGACATTGTGGAAGCTTTGCATGGCAGTGGAGGGGTAAGGGAAGGAGGACTGGGGCACATTTCTGCCCTTGTGTGACTGAGTGGGATTGGATCCTCTCATAATCTGTCCCTGTTCCCTTACTTTTTTCTATAAAATGTGGTGGATGATTGATATCTATGAAAGTGAGGAAATAGCCAAGCTTGCAAGAGTGAAGCATAGTTGCAGCAATAGTTGCTCCTGAGTCTTGACCTGCAGCATGTGCTTGCCCTTCTGACCCTAAGCTTCTCCTGAACAGAGCTTCAAACTATGCCAAATAGTGTATTGGTTTTCTAATCTCCATAAACATCTAACTAGGATTATAAACCAATGCTTTTTTCACATTTGCTGGTATCCGGACACTGAGTAAATCTGATCCACAACTGTTCCACAATAATTTGCTGTCTACTAACAGAGTATCAGTCAGAAACTAATTAAGATGGGGGCCTAATTGACCATTACTTAGATTCCTCATAGAACTTGATTTTTCTCCCTCATTCCCATCAGTGTTCTGTTAGAGAAAGGTAACTCCTTCATACAATTTGTGTATTTTTAAATAAAGATTACTCCCAAACAAGATCCAAGCAATGAATAGGATTTTATTGACAGAGCAAGGCATAAAGAGTTCTGATATTACCAATGGCAAGAACACTGGTTTAGATATATTTTCATGCATGAGAAAGTATGTTCAGATGCCTGTCCGACTTGTGCTCCAAATAGACAAACTCTGTTGCTAGATAGAGCTGATATTCTTGTTCAAGAAAATAGTTTTGTTTTTTAAACAACTGTTTATTCCTATACAAGGTGCAGTTGTACCCCACACACACTATTTCTTTTGCTTGAGGGGAGGAAAGTTTTGTGGTGCATTGCTGCATTCTGGCATGGCCATGTACAGTAACATCATCACATTGTTGATGTCACTTTTTTTGTCCCACAGGACAAATCTGCCAGGGTGACAATCCTAGGTAAGAATGGAGAACAACTGTGAATGTTTCAACATTGAATTTTCACAGTGCACTAGAATAGATTGCATATAGGCATTCTGTAATTGTAATGCTCTGGACACATTTAGTAGCCCTGGACCCTCCCCTTCCTTCTGTCTGTAGAGAATTGGAGATCTCCTGGTAACCCACTGGCCTGAATATGAATCACACAGGAATGCTCAACCACTCAAAAATCCACTAAAGAATATTTTCTTAAACAATCTATGCTACATTTGTCTATCTAGGTGTCTTCTTCTGGCCTTGCCTTTAATTTTAAAAGGAATCTATTTTAAAAAGGCACAAAACAGATCAAAAATATTTTTTGTAAGACTCTCTTTGATAGTGGGGCTTTTTCCACATTGCAATCATGTTCTTTGCTAACAAGCCACAGGTGAACACCACATGAGCAGATGAAGATATGATTATAATAGGTGTGTTGACAGTTCTGTATCCTTAACATATGCATCATAACATGCACGTGTGCATCTGTCATATATTTAGGTTGTTAATTTTTTTCCCTAATAGCTTTAGAGCTGTCTGAGCAGTGACCAGGTTCTGTGGTCCTTAATTGAGCAATATTCTTAGTAATTTCAAAGTGAGATTTACTAGCATAAAGTCTGGAGAATATAGCCCTTCGGAAAACAACTATTCAAAAGCTATGACAAGGATTGCATAGTGTAATGCCACCTGAATGTGGTGAGCATCATAGGTAATGTAGAAACAAGTTTTAAAGGATATCAACTCCCTCTCTCTCTCTCTCTATCCCTATTATCATTGTAATGGGAAAGAATTCTAGATATTAGATTGTGGTATTGATTACACAAACCAGACTTGCTTTTAGGTATCAGACAAGCAGGGCTACCTAATTAGCTATGAGTATAACTCAGATATTTTGTGGTATCAGGCATGGGGAGGGATAGTTCAGTGGTTTGAGCATTGGCCTGCTAAACTCAGGGTTCTGAGTTCAATCCTTGAAGGGGCCATTTAGGGATCTGGGGCAAAAATTGGGGTTTGGTCTTGCTTTGAGCAGGGGGTTGGGCTGGATAACTTCCTGACGTCCCTTCCAACTCTGATATTCTATGATTTTACTACCAATTTAGTATTAAAAAAAACTTTCAAAAAATTCTGCTGTGATGAACTGAGGAGAAATATGTATGTTTTCATGTTTCCTCTTCTCTCTATTTACATTCTTTGCTCCTGAGATTTGATAAAGGAAAGGGAAAACTATCAAACTGCAAATCATCCATTTGTGTTTATGTTTGCTCTCTGTTCTTTAGTAACCCAGAGTACAAGGATACGCCGATGGATATTGCACAACTTCCTCATCTGCCAGAGAAAACCTCAGAATCCTCAGAGACCTCTGATTCTGAATCAGACTCAAAGGACAACTCAGGTAATATAAACAATCCTGCGCTCTGACTACTTTCCTTTTTTATTTTATATTTTTGTATCTTCAGAGCCAAGTCAGTGATTGTATTTCCAGATTATCACTAAATCTCACATTTTTTATGGATGGTTCAGCTTTAGAAAAAATACCTTAAAACCTCAAAATCCTGTTTTTAAAAGATATCAAAATCTTTTAGTGACCCAGAATGATCGGCTATTTACTCAGTGCATGCATGCCTGGTTGAATTACACTTATCTAAATATTTGAATCCCCAGTTGAGTTTGTGAGCAAGCATTATGCCTTGTGCAAAGGCTTACATTGTAACTACTGAATATGATTCCAGTTCTTATCTGTCGCATGTAGTCAGATGTTCCTAACATAAATGTACACTGTCAAAGTTTATCACCCCCTTTGCTGTATAAATAGGCTTCTTGAGTTGCTTCACTAGGGGGCAGTAAAGATTGCAAAAGTTGTATGTTTTCTTAAATTAAAAGCATTACATTTTATTAGAACTTTACAGGTTCAAAGCACCTGTTTGTAAGTTTTACTTTTCTTTGGGGATTTTTTGTTTGTTTTAATACTAATGATCTGGTTCCATTAATTCTATAAATAAAAAATCCTAAAGAATGGCAGTGTGTTCAGCCTGTTAATTTATTCCCCAGTAGATTTATAAGTAATTACATATGTAGATGTACAGATTGGCTGGTGTCTTTGTAAGGGATTGTCTTTAGTCCAAAAAATGATTCTGTAGGCCTGATTCTTCTCTCATGTCTGTATAAATCAGGAACAAATACACCAAAGTCATTGGTTACACACTATTGTAAATCAGGTGTAAGTGAGAAGAGAATCATGACCTATATGTTTTATTTTTTGATTAAGCAGCCATTTGTTCTCTCATCTTTTGCACTTATTCCTCCTTTCTCTTTTGACAGCTCTGTTTGACAGTGAGAGTCAGATGTTAGGCAAACATACAGGCTTTATGTCCATGTGATTTGAGATCTCATCAGCCATTCAGAATGCTTTTTTTCCTACCCAGTTTCTAGATAACCCGATAATACAGTTGAGGAGAAAAGAGTTTCTATAGTTGAGAAGTGTATTTATGTTCATGACTGCTGAGGCTGGCACAGAGTAAGAGAGCATTCTTCAGTGATGCACAGATGCATGCATCTTAGAAAGTAGGACAAAACTTTTAACAGCTTTGGGTTCTTTTGGGTTCACTTAATATGAATTAAACAAAAATACAGAAAGGACTAGGTTCATGAGATCTTCTTGGCTGAAACCAGTAAGTTCAGTCCAAGCGTTTTTAAATCTGCAGACAACCTTGGTGCCATTTTGTTTTATCTTAGGTTGAAGTCACTCTACCAAATGGGAACAGTAGTTTAAAAGAAAAAAACTTTTTCTTTTTAAATTTTTTTTTTGGTTAGCAATTTGGCTTTAAGTAGAAATAAAAGCTGTTTTTTCATAACAGAAGGTTTCAGAATCTTATTAATTTTTTTTTAAAACCACTCTAAATAAATTAAATGTACAGAGCCTGAAGCTTTGAACAGCTAACATCCCCATCAAGACCAGCTGTTCAGCTGCTTCTGGCAAACTGTTTGGAATTGCCATGGCTCCAGGAGAACCCAATCTTTACAGAAAAACTGGCCCTTTTTTCCCCTGCTCAGAGCAGAGAATTTAAAATGGTAATGCTTGGCTCTGATGAGGGAAAACAAAAACGTCTTTTATTTCCAAAGGAAAGAATTCTGACTGTTCTGCACAGACTGGGTTCTCCTCAAGCCATTCATGACCCTTTCAAACAGTGTGTGAGAATTGTCCATTTTCTGAAAGCTGATCTTGGCTGCCGTAGTCCAACGGACTCAAGTGTTTGTCTTATTCAGTTAAAAATGAGGTAAATATAAAATAAAGTTAAAAGAAATAGGAGGAGGACAGGACCAGGTCCTGAGCTGATGGAAATTGGTACAGCTCCATTTGTTGCACTGGAGTTATTTTTTTCTACTTTATTTTTTTACCTTCCAAGGGAATATTGGCACACAGCAGGGCAATGTAACTACGTTGTTTTAACTGATATATTCATTCAGATTTATAAACAGAGGACCTGATTCTCCACTCACCCTGGGGTAACTGAAGAGTAACTCCATTGAAGTCCACATGACGCCAGTGTAGAACACGAGTAAGTGAGAGGAGAATCAGGGGCGTGGATTATCACTTCATCATGCTACTGCGTCACTCCTATTCCCATTATAAGAACATGTATGCTAAACAGAAATCTCGAGAGTGCATCACCAGTGCTGAATTGTTCACTGACATCTCACTTCGGTGAACACAATTGGAATCCAGTTGCAGTTAGTTATCAGAATTGTTCTCATTAAAGAGAATGTACCAAAGGATCCCACTTGAAATAGGTGCCCTCACACTTGTTACAAAAGCTGCAGTCCAGTGACAAATCCACCAGACCTTTTCCCATTGCCACTGACAGTCCTGAATCAGGGGGATTAATGATAATCAAATCCCTTCAAGCTTGATGCTGCTAGAACTGTGGATCTAGAGCTCAGAAAAACCCACCTCAGTTGAGCCTCAAAGGAATGCTTTTACCAGAACTTTACAGGCAATAACATCTCATTTTAGGTAGACAAATGGAGTTCTAATCTGATGTTCCTATTGCTAATGGTGTTTTTCACGTTTCTTTCCTTCCAGAGGACAATGAGAACTCAAAGTCAGATGACAAAGGAAACCAATCAGAAAACAGCGAAGACCCTGAATCTGATAGGAAGAAGTCTGGGAATCAGTCAGATAACGAAATGAACTGTAATGACGATGGGAACAGCTCCAGCAACCAGGACAGCAGGGACAGTGATGACAGCTTTGAAAATTCTGACTTTGAGAATCAAAAGGCCCCTGAGGACAGTTTTGGTACTCTTGGTTCTATGCAGATCAAGGTGGAGCGCTACGTGGAGAGTGAATCAGACTTGCGGTTGCAGAACTGTGAATCGTTGACATCAGATAGCGCCAAGGACTCAGATAGTGGAGGGGAGGTAAATGCCCAGTCTTCCAGCAAACATCAAAAGAGGAAGAAGAGGAGGAAAAAGCAGAAAGGAGGCAGCATGACCC